>NW_024038598.1:0-24811 GCF_016077235.1 Cyprinodon tularosa
ATTTTCATAAAGGAAAAATTTAAAGTATTTTGAATATTGTTGAATTAAATATTGTGTTCACGGAATCTAAAGTGTTATTGAGCTACTGAACATTGAAATACATTTGTTATCGACTCTATTCAATACCTATTGATTTGTATATTCAATATTGGTTGTTTAAGGTCAGTGTTGTGCAATGGTTTGCCAACTCTATCAGTATCACTACATTAATGAGGAAAAGACCTGGACTGAAGCTCAGCAGTACTGCAGAGAGAAACACACTGACCTGGCCACAGTGTCTAACATGACAGACATGAAGAGACTCCTCAGTAACTCAACGGTAAATATGACAGAAGCTTGGATTGGTCTGTATGATCCGGCAGATGGTATCAGAACATGGTACTGGTCTCTGCCTGGAGTGGAGTTTGATAACAGTAATGAGCTGTGGAACACAAATCAGCCAAACAACTATGAAGGGGTGGAGAACTGTGGAGTGTTAACAGGAAGCCTGACATTGGAAAACGTATCTTGTAACACACATAATCATTTTCTTTGTTATGGTAAGAGCATTTGAGTTGTAAAGCTGAACTTACAGTTTTTATTATTTTGATCTCAAAACTAATACAAACTAATTTTAAAAAATCATCAATTCATTAGTATGAGAAAACAATGGAACCATGACTGATTCAAACAATTAATATTTTTTTCTGCAAATTCTGATTTAATATTACATTCTTTGCAGTAAACATACAAGCATACTGATCCTTATGTGTTGTTTATCATACAGACAGTAATTCATTCCAGAAATTCCACTTGATTCAACAAAATAAAACTTGGTTAGAAGCTCAGAGATACTGCAGGGAAAACCACACAGACCTGGTCAGTGGACTGCCGCAGCTACAGGAGGACGAGCTGAAGGGATATTCCAGTCTTATTGAAAAACATTTTTTAATTTCAATTGGTCTGTTCAGAGACACCTGGAGGTGGTCAGATGGAAGCAGTTTCTCTTTCAGACACTGGAATGACCAGTTTAACAATGACCAATACAACACTGGTCAATGTGCCATGACTGTGTTTGATGATGAAGGCAGGTGGAAGACTGACAGCTGTACAGTCAGAAAACCCTTTATCTGTTACGATGGTGAGTTGTTCTTTAGTGTTAAATGAAAACAAAAGGAAATAATGTTTGTGAATAAAATTAATTTCAATGTATTCATCTATTTGCTAAAAATTCTTTTTTAATTTATTCTAGATAGGAAATGTCAGAGGAGTTTCAAATTAAAGATAATTTTTTGTCCATACGGATTATTATATTTCTTATTTCCAAATAATCACATGAATAAAGATATTAAGTAATTGTTTGTGTCCATAACTGCTGTGTCAGATAAAGTGATCCTGATGAAAGAAAAGATGAACTGGGAGGATGCCTTATACTACTGCAGAGATCACTACCATGACCTGGTCACCATCACCAGCCTGGATGAGCAGAGATGGATCCAGGAAAAAGCCAAGAACGCCTCGACTGATTATGTCTGGATTGGACTGCGCTACAACTGCTTGAAGAACATGTGGTTCTGGGTCTGTAAGGAGATCAGGTTTAACCATAAAAGCCAGGTCTCAGAAGAACAGATGAGAAACTGTGACATGTCTGGAGCCATTGAGGCAAGAGGGAAACATAGGTGGATTCAGGGAAATGACACAGAGGAACTGAATTTTATTTGTTCTAAGGTTTAAGCTCACCCCATTTTTTTCAGAATCGTTGGTTAATTATAATATTAACATGATTTCTATTGTTTTTTTTTGTCTTAAAACTTAAAAGTAGCTACTGCCAATAAGGGTTAAAATATTTTTGATTTATATATAGATCTATTGTTGTATACACATATCTTTGTATATTGTATATATATATATATATATAAATATATATACTACTCTCATACTTTTCTGGTGACATGGATACAAATATTGTACTGTACGAAGTGGCTTAAAGAAATATATTGCCCCTATCAGGACTTTTGCTATATTTTTTGTTTAACAATAAATGTATAATATGCAAAATGATGCTTGCATTTTTAATGCAAAACACAGATCATTGAACTTAGAAGGATTTATGAGAAATAAAGAGTTTCTGAAGCAACTAAGAATATGTTGGCCTTGACTTTAGTTGGCGCTCTATGCTGAGTTGATACATCAACTAATAAGGGTCTACAGTGGGAGAACACTTATTCATTCTACAGATTTATTAAATTCTTTCCAGCATAAAGTATATATAGTTTTTACCTGAGGTTACAATATTGATCAAAGTATATATCTGTGAGTTAGGGGGTTCTGCCTTTTTTACATACGGTAGTTTATATGTGGTATTCCTATTCAGTAGCCATTTTGATTATTAATACTTACAGATGTCACAGAAGGTCATGTGGATTGTGTGGATCTAGGATTTTAGGAGATCAGGGGCTTAGCCCTGATCGTGCAAATTGCAATTTTTTTTTTTTATCTTTTTGATGCCCCGCATAAAAAACTACAATTTGTTTGTACTTCAACTTACCACAGCAGAGAGACACTGAGAATCGCCTTATTCAATCCAATCTACTTTATTTCATAGCACATTTAAAATAGAAACATGTTTATTACAGTGCTATACATTTAAAATATATCATAATAATAATTAAATAAAATCATAAAATAGACTTAAAAAACAAAAGAGAGCAAGAAAATAATACAATAAAATGAAATAGGAAACTCAGCTAAAACAGTAATAGACACATAGAACTATGCAACTCACGTAGTGTTAAAAGCCAGATAATAAAAGTTTGCCTTCAGATGAGACATAAAACACTCCACGGTGGGGGCTGTTTGAAAACAGAGGGGCAGAGCATTCCAGAGTCTGGGACCAACAACAGAGAGCGCCCTGTCCCCCCTGGTTTTAGGTCTCATCTTAGGGTCCATGAGCTGGGACTGGCCCCCTGACTTCAGAGCGTGCATCTTATATCATAAACATATCCCTCACTGATCATAAACTAAAGATGTGAATTAAAGTACAATACAAGGCATCCTATTTCCTTACTGCAGACTGCCTGTGACCCTGGCTGGCACCTCAGCTGTCCTTTACTGCTAAGTTTTTCAATGAAGAGAGGAATAAACTCAGTTAAATACTTGCAGGTAAATTAATTTCTTCAGATGTTATGGAGGGGGAACTGATTTTTTCAGGCAGCTAAAATATATGGTCCCCCCCTCATAACTCTGGCAATTAAGGAAAAAATGCTAAAAAATTCACAATATTTGTTACTGATGAAGAGAGGAATAAACTCAGTTAAAAACTTGCAGATATATTAATTTCTTTCCATGTTTTGGAGGGGTAACAGATTATTTGAGGCAGCTGAAGTATCCATTCTCTCCTCTCTTCCTCCCATATCTTAAGGAAATAAATAGCAAGTGTTTCCAAATTCTCAAAAATCTTTATGTGTGATAGAATGTTGTATACTAGAAATTTCCTTTGTCCAGTAATGTGTCATATTTCACATTAAAACACGATTTACCAAAAACTCTACACTCTTCTACGGTCTTTTTGTGCTTTGCTATCAGCCAGTTTGTTTATATCAGCAATGAAAAAGATCCACTTTGTCTCAACCATGAGGGTAACTCAAAGTAGTATAAACCAATCCAAATATCACTTTGGGCACGATTTTGAAACAAATACTACATGCCATTGGCCCTTTAAACATCCATCAGCTAAACACAGCCAAACTATCTCAGTTTTTTACTAACAAACCCTAATAGATAGTTAGCTAGATAGCAATGACTGAAAAAGACAAAAAAAGAGAGATTATTTGACACTTTCTGGCAGAATTAGTATGTCCTTATGTGTAACATAAGATTTAAAAAAACATTAAAAAAAATAAATAAATCCACTGGACTTTGTTTCCAAGTTTGAAGACGTTTCACTTCAAATCCAGGAAGCTTTTTTAATTCAAAGTCCCAGAAACAGCATTAAGTTTTAAGGCGTTATAGTGGACCAAAAAAGCCTTGTTTATGCTTAGAAAACATGTAAATTGAACCGGACAAGCCCCTTTGGTATGGGGGTTGTGCTGAATCTTTGTTAACCTATAAAACCCGATACCTGTATATATATATATATATATATATATATATTCATATATATATATATATATATATATATATATATATATATATATATATATATATATATATATATATATATATATATATATATATATATATATACAGTGTTGTGCCTGAACATGTTCATTGAACGAAAGTTCATGAACTCGTTCATATTTTGGGCGAACATGAACTGAACGTAATTAGGGCTGCAACAACGAATCGATAAAATCGATAAAAATCGACTTTTAAAAGCGTTGGCAACGAATTTCATCATCGATTAGTTGTGTCGCGCGATTAATGCGTCATCCGCTGCCGCCATTATCACTGCCACTTGACTGAAACGGGGGAAGAAAAAAAAAAGATACGGCAGAGCGAGTCAGCGCCGCAGGTGCGCAGTGTTTCCAACTCAGCGACTTAGTCGCTATATTTAGCGACTTTTCAGACCCCTCCAGCGACTTTTTTTTTTTTTAAAAGTGACTAGCGACAAATCTGGCGACTTTTTACGGTGTCATTGGCGGCTTTTGGAGACTCTTACGTGAAAGCATGTATCGTTCCTACTCTTGTCCTCCAGCGGCAGCTGCTGCCGTGGGGCGCCTCCCCCCTCCCAACCCCGTTCTCCCGCAGGAATCTCTCTCATCGCTGCAATCAGAGCCGCAGGATGTACTTGGAGAAGCATCCCGCTGCAGCCTGTTTCAGCGTCCAGACTGCAAATGAAGCGCGCATGTGCCGGGATTGACGGTGCAAATTGATCACAATAATTAAAATAGCCTTTATAAATAAATTATCTTGCAAATTATGAGGGCAAGGCTTTTGAAGTTTAAATCTTCTGGCAAAGATAAAGTAAAGAAGATCCTGCAATTTATGGAAGTAAAGTATAAAATCCAGCAAGATCAGTAATATGTCAATTAATTATCTGCCACATTCCCATGTAAATATCTGTCTTTGGAGGATGTGTTTTTTAGCACCCCTAGTTCTCTCATTTTTATTCCAAATACAATTTATAATTTGAACCACAGGGCTATTTTTATCTCTATGGTTCAGTATTTTCTCAAGTAGCAACTTTAACTGCTATACTTTCCTGTCTTAAAAGGCAGAACTCTTCTAGTAAAAACAAACAAACTCATTTGTTGAAATGGGGGGGCCTATTGTTTGAACCCGTTAGGGGCTTTAGAAAACAAAAATGCCTTTTTTTGCGCTTTATGAAACAAAGTAGCCTATATTTTGTGGATGTACAGCTACATTTCTCATGTAAGTTTGCATAGTTTTAACACAAACATTTATTTTTCATATTGCACCAGTACAGTTAATGAGCAACCTGTACTTGTGTGTTTTTTTGTTCTGTCTAAAATGTTTATTTTGGAAAAAAAAAAATATATATATATAATAAAATAAAAATATTTTTTGTCCGATTCATCGATTAATCGAAAAAATAATCGCCCGATTCATCGATTTTTAAAATAATCGTTAGTTGCAGCCCTAA
Source organism: Cyprinodon tularosa (assembly GCF_016077235.1). NCBI lineage: Eukaryota > Metazoa > Chordata > Actinopteri > Cyprinodontiformes > Cyprinodontidae > Cyprinodon > Cyprinodon tularosa. The sequence continues at coordinate 5,585 of NW_024038598.1, forward strand.
ACGTAATGTATTACTGCCTGATGAACGTTATTGTGAACTCGTTCATTCTGGTGTCTGTGAATGGCACACTCTCTCAGTTAAACTTCGTTCAATAGGTTGCCAAATTTCTATAGATCCCTCCAGGCGAAACCCCGGCTAAATCACACCGTAAACAGGCCTTAATATGTAGCGGGAAAAACACCCAATCTGGCAACACCAGCTACCAGTGTCGTAGCCTACAGCCGCGTGCGTCATCAAAACCAAATGCACTGTGGAAGCCACAGCAGCATGGAGGCGACCGTGGATGCGACAAAGCAGCAGTATGATCACTCAGTTTGTGTTAGTAAAACGTTCTTGAGGGTTTTACTGTTCATGTAACTTGTTTGTTAAACCTGTTTGGTATAATTTTCCAGGATTCCAGTATTCCTTTTTAGTATGTACTGAAATGGAATTTCAAATGGAAAAAATTATTAAAATTAGAAAAAACATTTGCACCTTAAAGACTACTTTCCTGTTTTTCTTTTAATAATTTCTTATAAAAAAGACCATTCAAGAAGCACATTTTTCCTGATGTTTTTGAGAATTTACTGTAGGAATGAAAGCTGCAGCTGCTACTAGTGTGAAATGAATGGACAGCAACAAAGCGTTAAAGCTACAGTGTGTAATAATTACAGGGATATACAGTCAGAAATGTAATATATTATACATAACTATGTTATTTATCATCATCTACGAGCTCAGCCTCTTAACCTTAATATTTGCGTTGCCTTAGAATTCGTTATTTATAATTACATAGGGGCGGGTCTCGCAGCCATGGAGGCAGACATCTTTGCGCTACAGCAGCGCAGAGCCAACAAACTAGCGATTGCGAGATCGCCCATTACGCTCGAAAATAACGGGTATATTTATTATCTGAAGTCTACATGAAATCTATACCCTTCACAGACTAATGAAATACTATCTGTAAAATTATCTATGTAAACAAAACCTCATCACTTGAGAAGGAAGGTGATGCGGACGATGGAAGACATTTTGTCCCGTAACGCTCGCCGTACTGTTGGGGGGGAGAAGCGGTGGGGGGGAGATGTTCATGTTCCTGCGGTCTGCAGTCTGGACGTTAGATGTCGCTAAAAATTACACACTGTAGCTTTAAAGCAACAATAAGGAAATGCTGTCCCCTCAATGCTAATGTAAACCCTGGTTGGATAAGGATTCAAAACTGGATATGAAGATGAAATCTGACGCACAGTTTCAGTGTTACAACTAATAAAATAATTGCTGTCTGTGGTTCTACAGTAGGCTATGGTGTAATTGAGCAATATATGAAAAAAAAAAGAACTATGAACTAGTTCATTTTTTGGAACTGTGAACTTAGTTCCAAATTTTGAATTATTAACTATGAACTGAACTAGTTCATTTTAAAATGTGTGAACTGAACTTTGAACTACTTCACATAGAAAGAGAACTTTCCCAACACTGTATATATATATATATATATATATATATATATATATATATATATATATATATATATATATATATATATGAAACTGTTTTCTCACCCCCCGTGGGGTGGTTTGTGTCATCCTCAAGCTCGGGTCCTCTACCAGAGGCCTGGGAGTTTGAAGGTTCTGCGCAGTATCTTAGCTGTTCCTAGGACTGCGCTCTTCTGGACAGAGACCTCGGATGTTTTACCTGGAATCTGCTGTAGCCACTCTCCCAGTTTGGGAGTCACAGCCCCCAGTGCTCCAATTACCACTGGCACTACTGCTGCTCTTACTTTCCACATCTTTTCTAGCTCCTCTTTCAGCTGTTGGTATTTCTCAAGCTTCTCGTGTTCTTTCTTCTTGATGTTGCTGTTGCTTGGGATTGCCACATCTATCAGTACTACCTTCTTCTGCTGTTTGTCGATCAACACGATGTCTGGTTGGTTAGCCATCACCTGTTTGTCAGTCTGGATCTTGAAGTCCCATAGGATCTTAGCTCGGTCATTCTCAAATACCTTAGGAGGTGTCTTCCATTTTGACCTTAGGACTTCCAGCCCATACTCATGGCACATGTTCCTGTACACTATGACAGCTACCTGGTTTTGGCGTTCCATGTATGCACTTCCTGCCTGCATTTTACACCCTGCTGTTATAAGCTGTATTGTTTCAGAGGTATTTTTGTATAGTCTGCACCAGGGGTCCTGCGTGGTGTGGTAGACCCCTGCCTCTATTGGTCTTATACTGAGTGCCTGTTCTTGTGCTGCCTTGATTAGTGCATCTGTGCTGTCCTTCAGTCCCGTCTTTTCTAGCCACTGGTAGGATTTTTTTATATCAGCCACTTCTTCTATTTGTCTGGTACATGCCGTGCAGCGGCTTGTCCCTCCATGCTGGTTCTCCTTCATCTTTCTTGTCCTCACTTTCGGTTTTCTCCTGCCTGAGGTATTCGCCAAGCCATTTGTCTTTGGGGGGCATCTTCCTGATGTACTCCTGCATCTTAGTTGTTTCATCCTGGACAGTGGTCTGGTCTTGACACTCACTAGCCCTCGGCCTTCCTCGCTACGTTTGGTATACAGTCTCAGGGTGCTGGATTTGGGGTGGAACCCTCCATGCATTATGAGGAGCTTTCTTGTCTTGATGTCAGTAGCCTCTATCTCCTCCTTTGGCCAGTTTATTATACCAGCGGGATATCTGATGACTGGCAGGGCATTTGTGTTGATGGCTGGGATCTTGTTTTTCCCATCCAGCTGACTTTTCAGGACCTGCCTTACTCTTTGTAGGTATTTGGCTGTGGCAGTCTTTCTTGCTATCTCCTCCTGGTTTCTGTTAGCCTATGGCACCCCCAGGTAGTTGTAGCTGTCCTGAACCTCTGTAATGTGGCCTTCTGGTAGTTCAACCCCCTCAGTTTTGATCATCTTCCCTCTCTTTGAGACCATGTGACCGTACTTGTCCAGTCCAAATGACATTCCAATGTCGTTGCTGTACATCCTGGTAGTGTGGATCAGTGAGGCGATGTCTCGCTCACTCCTGGCATACAGCTTGATGTAAACCATGTAGAGGAGGTGACTGATGATTGTTCTGCTTCAGAATTGGTATCCGTAGCCAGTCTTTGTGATGGTCTGGCTGAGGGGGTTCAGGCCTATGCAGAACAGCAGTGGGGATAGTGCATCGCCCTGGTATATGCCGCACTTGATGGTGACTTGTGCAATTGGCTCTGCAGTGGCTTCCAGACTTGTTTTCCACAGCTTCATTGAGTTCTTGATGAATGTTATTAGTGTCCTGTTGATTACAATACTGATCATAGTATAGTTTGAACACACGTTTTTAACACAGTCCCTAATACGTTTTTAAAATTATGCAGGACGAAGGAACAAACAGTTCTTTCATAATTTCTTTTATCTGTGAGTTAGGGGTTCTGCCTTTTGTACATAGTTTATGTGTGGTATTCCTAATCAGTAGCCATTTTGATTATTAATACTTACAGATGTCACAGAAGGTCATGTGGATTGTTCAATAGATAGCATAGAAAGCATCTGTTTATGCTAAGCTTAGAAGAGATACTAGTGTTGATGATGTTCCTGACAGGGGCAGATCTAGGATTTTAGGAGATCAGGGTACATTGTACATTTCCAAGCATTCCGGTATCCATGTATTTGGCACTGAGTCGTAGGCTTTCTTATAGTCAATCCAGGCAGTGCCCAGATTTGTCTGTCTGGTCTTACAGTCTCGAGTGACTGCTCTATCCACTAGTAGCTGGTGCTTGGCTCCTCTGGTGTTACTGCCTATTCCCTTCTGGGAAGGGTGCATGTATTGAGCCATGTGCCTACAGAATTTAAGCTGTCTCACCATGAAACTGGGTAAGAAAATCAAATTCACCCCTCTGCATCCACCCCAGGCAAACCCAGACCAGAAAAGCCTCTATCATAGAGCTTGATTCCAGAGCCCAGGATATGTGAAGAGGAAAGTCTGGCTATGTCTAGCTGGGATCTCTTCACCTCTCATGCAAACTTAGTCTGCTTCCTGTCCATTGAGGTTACATTTCACATCCCCAGAGCAGTTTAAGCAGTAGATCAGGTCACTGAGGCCTCTGTGTCTTTTTTTCCACCGGTCCCTCATGGTTCCCTCTGCAAATAGTTAGCCCACTGGGGGATGGCCTCTCATCACTCTTTCAGTACAGGCTGGGCCCAGCCAGGTCCCACAAATAAGAACCCAACCATGTAGCTCTTGTCGAAAAACCCCATCCCCAGGCCTGGCTCCAGTGTGGGGTCCTGGCTCAGACTACCAGGCAATGTCACTTGGCTTGTTGTCATTCGGGCCTTTTGAATCATCCTTTGAGTGACCAATCTCCCAGAGACTCTTGGCCTTGGGAAATCCTACCAGGGTCTTTAAAGCCCCTGACAATATAGCCACTAAATCAGGGGTGAATGCTTTTCTCTTTAGGTAATTTGTATGTCCATCCATCCACTCATTTTGTCCAGCTTAGTCCTGTCAGGTTCACGGTGGGGCCGGTGCCTACCTCAAGCACCCTATGGGCAAGAGGCGAGGTACACCCTGGATAGGTTGTGTCTATCACAGGGCAAAACAGAGACACACAAACACTGAACCATGTTAATTCTTATGTGAAATGTTTAAACTTACCAATAGATTGTATCTTTGATATTAAAACAGTGAAGAACAATCAACACTCATCACTCTTGATCATTCTTTCATTATCTTCCATTTCAGATTTATATTATAAACTGATGACTGATATTTCAGGTTCTCTCTTTCCTTTGAACTGTTTATATATCAGTGATTAAAATCAACACAAAATCTAACTGTGTAACTGCTTGCACAGAGATTTCTCCAAATATGTTTGTTTCCCTTAACCAACTATAAAAATGTTTGCTATAAGATATTATCCTGATAAAAAAATTCCTGACTGAATTTCTTACATCGTTACGAGTATTTTCATATTCAAATATTAACCTATGCTGAAAGAAAGGCATACAGAAGGGTAGGATAAAAAAAGGTACAGCAACCAACTTCCTCTACTGGAAAGAATGGGGCATTTACTGCGATGTAAATGAGGGCTGCTCCACCATGGGTAGTCTGATGCATTTCCTAACAGGTGGCTGTTTGAAGATTATTCAAAACAAAACCTCAGTCGCCGTTTCTGATATATACTGATGTTCTCACAGCTTTATTAAAAGCAAATTGTTCTGATATTTACTGATGTTTATTTGAAGCATATTTATAAATAGAACAGAGTATGCTACTGTACTTTTTGATAAACAAAACAGATTATAGGAAAGATGCACATGTGTTTGTGCATAATGTGTGATTTTCTAAACCTGTTTTAGGCATTATATGTGTTCTTCCTCTATCTTACAGCAAAGTTCTATAGAATAATTCAAAAAACAAGAAGTTGAAGCTTATTTTAATGGTTTTTCAAGTTCTAAGTATCTAGATCTTGAAAGAATAACCTGCAGTAGATACAATTCTTAAATCCTGGTAAAGTGTCAGTATGAATTAAATGTTCTATTGACTCTAAAAATATATAAATATAAACCATGGAGATTTGTCATTAACTCTTTTTGTATACAAAATATTAAATATACATCTTTGATATATTTCGTCTAATTTCCTGCCATATTGAATCATCCCACCCCACCTGCATGCCAAGCCCTAAAAGTTTTCCATCAGACGGAACTAAACATTTATTTAGATCTTTTTCCAACAAAACAAGGACTACTTTTTTATACTTCAAATAATGAGAGCATAAGTAGACATAAGTTTTGTCTCTCGTCCTACTTTGACTCTGATTGTTGTAAGAAGCAGGAACGCCAGGTTTGGGGCCCCATGAAAGGCATTGATGTTGGGCCCTATAAAGATGCACCGAAGAGTGTATCTTTAGTGTATCTTATGTAACTTTTATTGCAATATTTCTATAGGGGAAATTATCAGAACATTAAAAAGTTAAATAAACCTTAACTCTAAATTTTACATTTACATCCTATCAGAGTCATAAATTCTTATTTAAAAAACAAACAAACAAATAAAAAAAACAGCTGTATCTATATACACATGAATAGAAAATAGATTTAGGATTGTTAAAATATATTCCTATTTTGTTTCACTGTGCCTTCATTAAAGGACAGATTATTTGGGTGGTCCTGAGAATAATTTTTTTATCTGTACGTTTAATGACAAAACATGTATTTTTTATGTGGCTGCTTCAGGCTGCTTACAAGAATGCGGGTGCCGTCTCTGATGCAGCAGCAGCCTTGGGGGACGCTGTCTCTGATGCAGCAGCAGCCGTGGAGGACGCCGCCTCAGCTGCAGGAGCCGTGGAGGACGCAAACTATGCTGGAAGAGCCGTGGAGGACACCAGCTCTGCTGCAGAAGCCTAGGAGCACTACGGCTCAGGAACGTCGGAGGGGGCCCCCAACTGCAGCTGAGGGGCCTTGGAGGCTTGGAGCACCCGCTGAGGGGCCTTGGAGGCCTGGAGCCCCCGCTGAGGGGCATTGGAGGCTTGGAGCACCCGCTGAGGGGCCTTGGAGGCTTGGAGCGCCTGCTGAGGGCTCTTGGAGATGAACTCTCAGCGCGCTTTTAATCTGAGAACATTTCCTTAGAGTGCTCAGGGGTCTCTTGTTGGCACAGAGCTACCTCTGGGGTCTCTTGACGGTACAGAGAGGGTTCAGGGGTCTCTTGTTGGCACAGAGGGGGCTTAGGGGTCTCTGGATGGCACAGAGCTCACTCAGGGGTCTGGACGGCACAGAGCTCACTGAGGGGTCTCTGGATGGCACAAGGGCTCTGGCTCAGGGACCGACTCACTAGTGGGCTCTAGCTCACTAATGGGCTGGATTTGGCCCGCTAATGGGCCCTGACTCTGAATCTGGCCTGCTAAATGGCTGGGACCTGCTAATGGGCTCTGGCGCTAGGGGAACTGGCCTGCTAATGGGCTCTGGCGCTAAGGGAAATGGCCCACCAATTGGCTCTGGCGCTAGGGGAACTGGCCTGCTAATGGGCTCTGCCGCTAGGGGAGCTGGCCCGCTAAAGGGCTCTGGCTCCAGGGGATCTGGCCCGCTAAAGGGCTCTGTCTCTTAGGGATATGGCCCGCTAATGGGCTCTAGCTCTAGGGGATCTGGCCCGCTAAAGGGCTCTGGCTCCAGGGGATCTGGCACGCTAAAGGGCTCTGTCTCTTAGGGATATGGCCCGCTAATGGGCTCTAGCTCTAGGGGAGCTGGCCCGCTAAAGGGCTCTGGCTCCAGGGGATCTGGCACGCTAAAGGGCTCTGTCTCTTAGGGATATGGCCCGCTAATGGGCTCTAGCTCTAGGGGATCTGGCCCGCTAAAGGGCTTTGGCTGCGGGGGAGCGGATGGAGGTGGACCAACGGGAGAGGGAGTGGAGGCATCAGGCTGACCCGCCGGAGGGGGAGTGGAGGCATCAGGCTGACCCGCCGGAGGGGGATTATTCTAATGACCAGAAATCCAAAATGTTAACAAACCCAAAACACCATGGGATAGGAAATAAACCAATGAAACACACGATCAAATCAGATAAACAGAAAGTATGACTGTGACATACATATATATATATATATAACATGGTAAAAAGAGGGAATTTCAAACAGAGAGTACTGATGCAAAATGGCCTGTCCATGAACACATGTTGCTCACCCGTCACCTGAAGAGTGAGGGGGGGGGTTGTTGCTGGTGGTGCATCTGTTTACATGCTGAAGGAGGGAGAAGGACAGTTATTTAATGAAATTATCCAGCTAAAAACTAGTGTTTAGCTGATGCTAACCCTCTAATAAGTAAGAGTTTTCTCTGAGATTTTTAAATGTTATTTATATATATTGTAAAATGGTAAAAGGCTCATTAGATTAATAACTAATTGTTTTGAAACCTTGAATGAATATTCCATTGTCTTTATCTTCAAACAGAGCTGCTAACAGATCTTTCATTGATAGATCATACATTTTTCCCAAAATAGAAAAAGGAAAATGTTTCCCAATAGCATTGCAAATATGCAGTTGAATTCTGTTTATTTAGATGGGTAAGTGTCTGCATAGATTATGTCGTTTACATTTTAATTACAATATAACATAGCTCGATTTGCTCTTAATAATTGGTTTAAGAAAAATATTATGTATCTCGCTATCACATTTAACTTGATAAGGATACATTGAACTTTAAACATTTCTTTGAGGCAAGGTCTGAAGTCAGCTTATATAGGAGAGGTCTTCTGATGAGAGGATTAGCAACAGGTGTGCAGGAAGATTCCAGCTCCAGAAGACCCACGGCGCACTCTGCTGGAGACAGAGGGTGGTCTCCCGATCCCCACAGTAACTCCAACCCTAAGGGGAAAACACAGAGCAGAAGAGGATCCTCGGCGCCGTCTGGAGGGCAAGCCTGCGGATCCTAACAGTACCCCCCCCTCAAGGGCGGATTCCAGACGCCCCCTGAAAAAGTCCAACAAAATAAACAAAAAACAACCCACCCAGGGTGGGCGGAGGGGGGCACTAAGGCAAGGAGGGCCAGGAACAAAAAACAAAGTCCAGAAAACAAAAAAACAACCCACCCAGAGTGGGCGATGGAGGAAACAGGCCAGGAGGGCAAAAACAAAGTCCAGAACAAAAAACGATCCACTTACGGTGGACGAAAACAAAAGAAAACCCAGACGATTTCTTGGGCAACGTCTCAGGGGGCCGGTCGTGGCACCGGCAGCGGGACAGAGTCTCAGGTGGCCGGCCGAGGGACCGGCAGCGGGACAAAGTCTCAGGTGGCCGGCCGAGGGACCGGCAGCGGAAAAGAGTCTCAGGTGGCCGGCCGAGGGACCGGCAGCGGGACAGAGTTTCAGGTGGCCGGCCGAGGGACCGGCAGCTGAAGCGTAGCAGATGCTCAGGAGGCCGACCGTTGGGACGGAAGCGAGGCCGATTCTCAGGGGGCCTACCGCTGGGCCGGAGGCGAGACAGATGCTCAGGAGGTCGACCATGGGGTTGGGGACGAAGCAGCGTCTTAAGGGAACCACCGCCGGGCCGGAGGCATGGCAGAGGTTCTGGAGGCCGGCCGAGGATCCGGTAACAGAGCAGAGTCTTAGATGGCCGGCTGCGGGGTCGGAGGTGAAGCTGACACTCTGGGGGTCTGCCACGGGGTCGGCGGCGAAGCTGACGCTCCGGGGGTCTGCCGCGGGGCCGGAGGCGAAGCCGACGCTCCGGGGGTCTGCCGCGGGGCCGGAGGCGAAGCTGACGCTCTGGGGTCCGGCCGCGGGGCCGGAGGCGAAGCAGCTTCTCAGGAGGATGACGCCCAAACTTCAGCAGGTACCCCCACGGGGTACCCCGTCCCCTCCTCGGCAGCTCAGGAACAGGCTCAGAAGCGACCGCCGACTGCGGCTCAGGAGGAGGCTCTGAGGAGACCGCCGACTGCGGCTCTGGAGGAGGCTCTGAGGAGACCGCCGACTGCGGCACTGGAGGAGGCTCTGAGGAGACCGCCGACTGCGGCTCTAGAGGAGGCTCTGAGGAGACCGTCGACTGCGGCTCTGGAGGAGGTTCTGAGGAGACCACCGACAGCAGCTCCGGGTCAGGAACTGGGTAGCCCGCCGATTGCGGCTCTGGAGCAGGGGAGCCCGCCAATCGCGGATCTGGAGCAGGGGAGCCCGCCGATTGCGGCTCTGGAACATGGGAGCCCGCCGATCGTGGCTCAGGCTCAGCCTCAGGAACTGGGGAGGCCACCGACTGTGGCTCCACCTCAGGGACAGGAGACACCACCGACTGTGGTTCCGCCTCTGGAACTGGAGGGACCACCGACTGTGGTTCCACCTCTGGAACTGGAGGGACCACCGACTGTGGTTCCACCTCTGGAACTGGAGGGACCACCCATGGAGGCTCAAGTTCAATCTCTGAGGTGGCTTGAGGCGTCTGCAGAGGGCTCTTGGCGGTTAGTGGCCTCTGCTGAGGGGCTCTTGGAGGCATGTCTTCACCAACTCCGATTTCTGAAGCCCTCTTAACCCTAAGCTCAGGGGTCTCTGGACGGCACAGGGCAGGCTCAGGGGTCTCTGGACGGCACAGAGCTGACCCAGGGGTGTCTAGACGGCGCAGAGCTGACCCAGGGGTCTCTAGACGGCGCAGAGCTGACTTAAGGCGACGCCTTTTCTTATGCCGAGGGGTCTTTGGAGCTAAGCTAACGGATTTACTGATGGAATCTGGTGACAAATTGACCGGTTGAAAAATAAGAGGTCCAGAATGAATTACATGATCAGGGGCTAAGGGATCAGGCACGGGGTCAGGTTTAAAACTATCCGGGTTAACAACTAGTTCAAAATCAGAATCTGGCTGGCGTGGAGCTGAATGTGGTGGCTCGAAAGGGAAGATATCCTCTCTATCCCCATAGAAATGACGCCATCGATCAGCCTCATGGATGTGGGGAGCTATATTATCTGGCGAGGGAACAGGTTTAGTTATAACGGTGACGGGTGCAGGTGTTTGATCAGGCTGGCGGGGAACTCTAACTGTTGGACGTGAAATTGGTGGGCCAATCTTGAGTCCTTTAACGGATGGAACTAAATGAAGGTCTAGAACATGAGAGCCAAGGCTAACTTGGCGCGGAGAGGAACTGAAACTGGTTTGTGATGCTGTGTCTAACCCAATGGCTAGTTCTATGAGGTCCTCAAGGTTAGCTGGCTCGACGTAAAATGAAAGCTCGGTTCTGACAGATTCATTAAGAGCTAAGAGAAAAGCGGACTTGAGTGCAGACTCGTTCCACCCGGAAACGGCTGCTCTACCCTGAAACTCGGAGGAAAAATCGGCGACGGACCTATTACCCTGTTTGGTATTCAGAAGGTTGCAAGAAACGGAGAACTTAGAGAACTGACTAAAGGTTCTTTCAAACTCCCGGATGAAATTCTCAAAAGAACAGTTTTCTCTAGTTTCAGGCGGAAATCTGGTCTCCGCCCATTCAACGGCTTCACCAGACAGAAAAGAAACCACAAAAGCTATCATATCCTTATTATTAAGAAAGCAAGAGGTATGAAAACTAAAAAATAACCGGCACTGAAATAGAAATCCCTTGAGCTTACTTGGATTGCCGGAAAATCTCTCAGGCAGAGATGGACCGGGTGACGAAAACGACGGGCTGTGTTCTGACCAGAAAGGAGGATTATTATCTTGACTTGGAAGTGACGTCACTGCCGGTGACCTAGGAAACGGAAGTGGATTCGGGGCAGGACGAGCCGCTGACGTGGCGTTAGCATTAGAGAAGTGGCTAGCGAATGTTTGATTCAGCAGTAATTCACGGAGGGTTTGTGTATGTTCATGGATCTGAGTGTCCCGTTTCTCAATCCAACGACGGAGGTGATCTGCTGGGCTTTGAGTCTGGCCGCACTGTTCTGTCATGATGGGTTCAAGAGTTAAGCCCAAAATGCAGAACACTCACGGAGAGACTGGGTAAAAGTTCAAAAGAGTTTATTGAAGCACAACATGAATGATGAAACTGGAACTGGTTAAGACAGAGGAGCAGGTTCACTGGAGATTGTAGGTTAGCAGAGTTCATGAGCAAGCTAAGCATCTAGCTTCATACTTAGCTTGGCTGGCCTTGATCTGTTCAGCGACAACTGGAAATGGTCAGATGGAAGCAGTTTTTCATTCAGACATTGGAACATGCAGTTTAACAGTCAGAGAATCAACAGTGGTCAGTGTGCCATGACTATGTTTGATGATTGAACAGAGGTTCTGGAGGCCGGCCGAGGATCCGGTAACGGAGCAGAGTCTTAGATGGCCGGCTGCGGGGTCGGAGGTGAAGCTGACACTCTGGGGGTCTGCCACGGGGTCGGCGGCGAAGCTGACGCTCCGGGGGTCTGCCGCGGGGCCGGAGGCGAAGCCGACGCTCCGGGGGTCTGCCGCGGGGCCGGAGGCAAAGCTGACGCTCTGGGGTCCGGCCGCGGGGCCGGAGGCGAAGCAGCTTCTCAGGAGGATGACGCCCAAACTTCAGCAGGTACCCCCACGGGGTACCCCGTCCCCTCCTCGGCAGCTCAGGAACAGGCTCAGAAGCGAACGTCGACTGCGGCTCAGGAGGAGGCTCTGAGGAGACCGCCGACTGCGGCTCTGGAGGAGGCTCTGAGGAGACCGCCGACTGCGGCACTGGAGGAGGCTCTGAGGAGACCGCCGACTGCGGCTCTAGAGGAGGCTCTGAGGAGACCGTCGACTGCGGCTCTGGAGGAGGTTCTGAGGAGACCACCGACAGCAGCTCCGGGTCTGGAACTGGGTAGCCCGCCGATTGCGGCTCTGGAGCAGGGGAGCCCGCCGATCGCGGCTCTGGAGCAGGGGAGCCCGCCGATTGCGGCTCTGGAACATGGGAGCCCGCCGATCGTGGCTCAGGCTCAGCCTCAGGAACTGGGGAGGCCACCGACTGTGGCTCCACCTCAGGGACAGGAGACACCACCGACTGTGGTTCCGCCTCTGGAACTGGAGGGACCACCGACTGTGGTTCCACCTCTGGAACTGGAGGGACCACCGACTGTGGTTCCACCTCTGGAACTGGAGGGACCACCCATGGAGGCTCAAGTTCAATCTCTGAGGTGGCTTGAGGCGTCTGCAGAGGGCTCTTGGCGGTTAGTGGCCTCTGCTGAGGGGCTCTTGGAGGCATGTCTTCACCAACTCCGATTTCTGAAGCCCTCTTAACCCTAAGCTCAGGGGTCTCTGGACGGCACAGGGCAGGCTCAGGGGTCTCTGGACGGCACAGAGCTGACCCAGGGGTCTCTAGACGGCGCAGAGCTGACCCAGGGGTCTCTAGACGGCGCAGAGCTGACTTAAGGCGACGCCTTTTCTTATGCCGAGGGGTCTTTGGAGCTAAGCTAACGGATTTACTGATGGAATCTGGTGACAAATTGACCGGTTGAAAAATAAGAGGTCCAGAATGAATTACATGATCAGGGGCTAAGGGATCAGGCACGGGGTCAGGTTTAAAACTATCCGGGTTAACAACTAGTTCAAAATCAGAATCTGGCTGGCGTGGAGCTGAATGTGGTGGCTCGAAAGGGAAGATATCCTCTCTATCCCCATAGAAATGACGCCATCGATCAGCCTCATGGATGTGGGGAGCTATATTATCTGGCGAGGGAACAGGTTTAGTTATAACGGTGACGGGTGCAGGTGTTTGATCAGGCTGGCGGGGAACTCTAACTGTTGGACGTGAAATTGGTGGGCCAATCTTGAGTCCTTTAACGGATGGAACTAAATGAAGGTCTAGAACATGAGAGCCAAGGCTAACTTGGCGCGGAGAGGAACTGAAACTGGTTTGTGATGCTGTGTCTAACCCAATGGCTAGTTCTATGAGGTCCTCAAGGTTAGCTGGCTCGACGTAAAATGAAAGCTCGGTTCTGACAGATTCATTAAGAGCTAAGAGAAAAGCGGACTTGAGTGCAGACTCGTTCCACCCGGAAACGGCTGCTCTACCCTGAAACTCGGAGGAAAAATCGGCGACGGACCTATTACCCTGTTTGGTATTCAGAAGGTTGCAAGAAACGGAGAACTTAGAGAACTGACTAAAGGTTCTTTCAAACTCCCGGATGAAATTCTCAAAAGAACAGTTTTCTCTAGTTTCAGGCGGAAATCTGGTCTCCGCCCATTCAACGGCTTCACCAGACAGAAAAGAAACCACAAAAGCTATCATATCCTTATTATTAAGAAAGCAAGAGGTATGAAAACTAAAAAATAACCGGCACTGAAATAGAAATCCCTTGAGCTTACTTGGATTGCCGGAAAATCTCTCAGGCAGAGATGGACCGGGTGACGAAAACGACGGGCTGTGTTCTGACCAGAAAGGAGGATTATTATCTTGACTTGGAAGTGACGTCACTGCCGGTGACCTAGGAAACGGAAGTGGATTCGGGGCAGGACGAGCCGCTGACGTGGCGTTAGCATTAGAGAAGTGGCTAGCGAATGTTTGATTCAGCAGTAATTCACGGAGGGTTTGTGTATGTTCATGGATCTGAGTGTCCCGTTTCTCAATCCAACGACGGAGGTGATCTGCTGGGCTTTGAGTCTGGCCGCACTGTTCTGTCATGATGGGTTCAAGAGTTAAGCCCAAAATGCAGAACACTCACGGAGAGACTGGGTAAAAGTTCAAAAGAGTTTATTGAAGCACAACATGAATGATGAAACTGGAACTGGTTAAGACAGAGGAGCAGGTTCACTGGAGATTGTAGGTTAGCAGAGTTCATGAGCAAGCTAAGCATCTAGCTTCATACTTAGCTTGGCTGGCCTTGATCTGTTCAGCGACAACTGGAAATGGTCAGATGGAAGCAGTTTTTCATTCAGACATTGGAACATGCAGTTTAACAGTCAGAGAATCAACAGTGGTCAGTGTGCCATGACTATGTTTGATGATTGAGCAGAGGTTCTGGAGGCCGGCCGAGGATCCGGTAACGGAGCAGAGTCTTAGATGGCCGGCTGCGGGGTCGGAGGTGAAGCTGACACTCTGGGGGTCTGCCACGGGGTCGGCGGCGAAGCTGACGCTCCGGGGGTCTGCCGCGGGGCCGGAGGCGAAGCCGACGCTCCGGGGGTCTGCCGCGGGGCCGGAGGCGAAGCTGACGCTCTGGGGTCCGGCCGCGGGGCCGGAGGCGAAGCAGCTTCTCAGGAGGATGACGCCCAAACTTCAGCAGGTACCCCCACGGGGTACCCCCGTCCCCTCCTCGGCAGCTCAGGAACAGGCTCAGAAGCGAACGCCGACTGCGGCTCAGGAGGAGGCTCTGAGGAGACCGCCGACTGCGGCTCTGGAGGAGGCTCTGAGGAGACCGCCGACTGCGGCACTGGAGGAGGCTCTGAGGAGACCGCCGACTGCGGCTCTAGAGGAGGCTCTGAGGAGACCGTCGACTGCGGCTCTGGAGGAGGTTCTGAGGAGACCACCGACAGCAGCTCCGGGTCTGGAACTGGGTAGCCCGCCGATCGTGGCTCTGGAGCAGGGGAGCCCGCCGATCGCGGATCTGGAGCAGGGGAGCCCGCCGATTGCGGCTCTGGAACATGGGAGCCCGCCGATCGTGGCTCAGGCTCAGCCTCAGGAACTGGGGAGGCCACCGACTGTGGCTCCACCTCAGGGACAGGAGACACCACCGACTGTGGTTCCGCCTCTGGAACTGGAGGGACCACCGACTGTGGTTCCACCTCTGGAACTGGAGGGACCACCGACTGTGGTTCCACCTCTGGAACTGGAGGGACCACCCATGGAGGCTCAAGTTCAATCTCTGAGGTGGCTTGAGGCGTCTGCAGAGGGCTCTTGGCGGTTAGTGGCCTCTGCTGAGGGGCTCTTGGAGGCATGTCTTCACCAACTCCGATTTCTGAAGCCCTCTTAACCCTAAGCTCAGGGGTCTCTGGACGGCACAGGGCAGGCTCAGGGGTCTCTGGACGGCACAGAGCTGACCCAGGGGTCTCTAGACGGCGCAGAGCTGACCCAGGGGTCTCTAGACGGCGCAGAGCTGACTTAAGGCGACGCCTTTTCTTATGCCGAGGGGTCTTTGGAGCTAAGCTAACGGATTTACTGATGGAATCTGGTGACAAATTGACCGGTTGAAAAATAAGAGGTCCAGAATGAATTACATGATCAGGGGCTAAGGGATCAGGCACGGGGTCAGGTTTAAAACTATCCGGGTTAACAACTAGTTCAAAATCAGAATCTGGCTGGCGTGGAGCTGAATGTGGTGGCTCGAAAGGGAAGATATCCTCTCTATCCCCATAGAAAAGACGCCATCGATCAGCCTCATGGATGTGGGGAGCTATATTATCTGGCGAGGGAACAGGTTTAGTTATAACGGTGACGGGTGCAGGTGTTTGATCAGGCTGGCGGGGAACTCTAACTGTTGGACGTGAAATTGGTGGGCCAATCTTGAGTCCTTTAACGGATGGAACTAAATGAAGGTCTAGAACATGAGAGCCAAGGCTAACTTGGCGCGGAGAGGAACTGAAACTGGTTTGTGATGCTGTGTCTAACCCAATGGCTAGTTCTATGAGGTCCTCAAGGTTAGCTGGCTCGACGTAAAATGAAAGCTCGGTTCTGACAGATTCATTAAGAGCTAAGAGAAAAGCGGACTTGAGTGCAGACTCGTTCCACCCGGAAACGGCTGCTCTACCCTGAAACTCGGAGGAAAAATCGGCGACGGACCTATTACCCTGTTTGGTATTCAGAAGGTTGCAAGAAACGGAGAACTTAGAGAACTGACTAAAGGTTCTTTCAAACTCCCGGATGAAATTCTCAAAAGAACAGTTTTCTCTAGTTTCAGGCGGAAATCTGGTCTCCGCCCATTCAACGGCTTCACCAGACAGAAAAGAAACCACAAAAGCTATCATATCCTTATTATTAAGAAAGCAAGAGGTATGAAAACTAAAAAATAACCGGCACTGAAATAGAAATCCCTTGAGCTTACTTGGATTGCCGGAAAATCTCTCAGGCAGAGATGGACCGGGTGACGAAAACGACGGGCTGTGTTCTGACCAGAAAGGAGGATTATTATCTTGACTTGGAAGTGACGTCACTGCCGGTGACCTAGGAAACGGAAGTGGATTCGGGGCAGGACGAGCCGCTGACGTGGCGTTAGCATTAGAGAAGTGGCTAGCGAATGTTTGATTCAGCAGTAATTCACGGAGGGTTTGTGTATGTTCATGGATCTGAGTGTCCCGTTTCTCAATCCAACGACGGAGGTGATCTGCTGGGCTTTGAGTCTGGCCGCACTGTTCTGTCATGATGGGTTCAAGAGTTAAGCCCAAAATGCAGAACACTCACGGAGAGACTGGGTAAAAGTTCAAAAGAGTTTATTGAAGCACAACATGAATGATGAAACTGGAACTGGTTAAGACAGAGGAGCAGGTTCACTGGAGATTGTAGGTTAGCAGAGTTCATGAGCAAGCTAAGCATCTAGCTTCATACTTAGCTTGGCTGGCCTTGATCTGTTCAGCGACAACTGGAAATGGTCAGATGGAAGCAGTTTTTCATTCAGACATTGGAACATGCAGTTTAACAGTCAGAGAATCAACAGTGGTCAGTGTGCCATGACTATGTTTGATGATTGAGCAGAGGTTCTGGAGGCCGGCCGAGGATCCGGTAACGGAGCAGAGTCTTAGATGGCCGGCTGCGGGGTCGGAGGTGAAGCTGACACTCTGGGGGTCTGCCACGGGGTCGGCGGCGAAGCTGACGCTCCGGGGGTCTGCCGCGGGGCCGGAGGCGAAGCCGACGCTCCGGGGGTCTGCCGCGGGGCCGGAGGCGAAGCTGACGCTCTGGGGTCCGGCCGCGGGGCCGGAGGCGAAGCAGCTTCTCAGGAGGATGACGCCCAAACTTCAGCAGGTACCCCCACGGGGTACCCCGTCCCCTCCTCGGCAGCTCAGGAACAGGCTCAGAAGCGAACGCCGACTGCGGCTCAGGAGGAGGCTCTGAGGAGACCGCCGACTGCGGCTCTGGAGGAGGCTCTGAGGAGACCGCCGACTGCGGCACTGGAGGAGGCTCTGAGGAGACCGCCGACTGCGGCTCTAGAGGAGGCTCTGAGGAGACCGTCGACTGCGGCTCTGGAGGAGGTTCTGAGGAGACCACCGACAGCAGCTCCGGGTCTGGAACTGGGTAGCCCGCCGATTGCGGCTCTGGAGCAGGGGAGCCCGCCGATCGCGGCTCTGGAGCAGGGGAGCCCGCCGATCGCGGCTCTGGAGCAGGGGAGCCCGCCGATCGTGGCTCCGGAGCAGGGGAGCCCGCCGATCGCGGCTCTGGAGCAGGGGAGCCCGCCGATTGCGGCTCTGGAACATGGGAGCCCGCCGATCGTGGCTCAGGCTCAGCCTCAGGAACTGGGGAGGCCACCGACTGTGGCTCCACCTCAGGGACAGGAGACACCACCGACTGTGGTTCCGCCTCTGGAACTGGAGGGACCACCGACTGTGGTTCCACCTCTGGAACTGGAGGGACCACCGACTGTGGTTCCACCTCTGGAACTGGAGGGACCACCCATGGAGGCTCAAGTTCAATCTCTGAGGTGGCTTGAGGCGTCTGCAGAGGGCTCTTGGCGGTTAGTGGCCTCTGCTGAGGGGCTCTTGGAGGCATGTCTTCACCAACTCCGATTTCTGAAGCCCTCTTAACCCTAAGCTCAGGGGTCTCTGGACGGCACAGGGCAGGCTCAGGGGTCTCTGGACGGCACAGAGCTGACCCAGGGGTCTCTAGACGGCGCAGAGCTGACCCAGGGGTCTCTAGACGGCGCAGAGCTGACTTAAGGCGACGCCTTTTCTTATGCCGAGGGGTCTTTGGAGCTAAGCTAACGGATTTACTGATGGAATCTGGTGACAAATTGACCGGTTGAAAAATAAGAGTTCCAGAATGAATTACATGATCAGGGGCTAAGGGATCAGGCACGGGGTCAGGTTTAAAACTATCCGGGTTAACAACTAGTTCAAAATCAGAATCTGGCTGGCGTGGAGCTGAATGTGGTGGCTCGAAAGGGAAGATATCCTCTCTATCCCCATAGAAAAGACGCCATCGATCAGCCTCATGGATGTGGGGAGCTATATTATCTGGCGAGGGAACAGGTTTAGTTATAACGGTGACGGGTGCAGGTGTTTGATCAGGCTGGCGGGGAACTCTAACTGTTGGACGTGAAATTGGTGGGCCAATCTTGAGTCCTTTAACGGATGGAACTAAATGAAGGTCTAGAACATGAGAGCCAAGGCTAACTTGGCGCGGAGAGGAACTGAAACTGGTTTGTGATGCTGTGTCTAACCCAATGGCTAGTTCTATGAGGTCCTCAAGGTTAGCTGGCTCGACGTAAAATGAAAGCTCGGTTCTGACAGATTCATTAAGAGCTAAGAGAAAAGCGGACTTGAGTGCAGACTCGTTCCACCCGGAAACGGCTGCTCTACCCTGAAACTCGGAGGAAAAATCGGCGACGGACCTATTACTCTGTTTGGTATTCAGAAGGTTGCAAGAAACGGAGAACTTAGAGAACTGACTAAAGGTTCTTTCAAACTCCCGGATGAAATTCTCAAAAGAACAGTTTTCTCTAGTTTCAGGCGGAAATCTGGTCTCCGCCCATTCAACGGCTTCACCAGACAGAAAAGAAACCACAAAAGCTATCATATACTTATTATTAAGAAAGCAAGAGGTATGAAAACTAAAAAATAACCGGCACTGAAATAGAAATCCCTTGAGCTTACTTGGATTGCCGGAAAATCTCTCAGGCAGAGATGGACCGGGTGACGAAAACGACGGGCTGTGTTCTGACCAGAAAGGAGGATTATTATCTTGACTTGGAAGTGACGTCACTG
>NW_024038599.1:0-23687 GCF_016077235.1 Cyprinodon tularosa
AATTACCGTGAGGTGCAGTACCAACCTGAAACCTTAAGGGGGCAGTATTGGGTCTCACACACTAACACAAAAGTGACCGAAAAACATGTGATATGGGCCATTGCTGGAACTTCACCAGCACCCTTAAAATGTCTTAAATAGTCATTTTAACCCATTTTCCTTATGGGGACCAACTTTTAGGTCCCCATGAGGGAGGAGGTCCCCATGACGTGACTGTGTAAACAATCCGAGGTCCCCATGATGTGATAAAAACAAGAACACACACACACACACACACACACACACACACACACTCCTGCCACCTTTAAGTGTGAGTTTGTTCATTGTCACGTATTAATTGCTGTGATGACGCAGCTGATCTGTCGCTCCTTGCAGTGTTGGGATGTAAGCTTATCCTCAGCACTGTGGATATGAACGCCGTGAGAAAGACGAGGGGAAAACTCCCTGATCGGCCCTAGCTTGGGAACTGAAGCAGCAGTGAGGCCGGCTCAGCCCTGCAGCAGTGGCGGCCATATCTGTCAGGGAAAAGAGGCAGAATGGAGCTCTATTGTTGAACTGATAAGGAGTGTTTGTCTATACGTTGGCAAGGTGAGGTGTGTTATGTCACTGAGCAAGTTCTGACAGTATCTGACCTGGATTTGGCAATGTTTCCACCCATAAGAGATATAGTGTCCGCTGCACAACTCTATCTCCTTAAAGCAACAATCACCTGGTGGTATTTTACAGCTTGGTGTCTAGTTGGATCCGCTTTGCCTTCCGTATCACAAAGTGACTCTGTTAGTGAAACAGTAAAACTCTTTAGCTCAGCATCCATTGCTATGATGACCTGCAATGAGTCCTGCTGTCAGATATGCTTTATGTTTCAGATCAGAGTTAATTTTCTCAGGGTGGGGGGAGTATAATTGTTGGAAAGAAAACCAAACCTGATTTAAAAAAAAAACAAAATATTTCAAAACTGAATTATTTTGTTGAGTGAAAACTGCTAATAAAGCTAATTTATAGAACAGCTTTCTGGCATAAACCCTTTATGCTAATGGGCTTTCCTTTTTTTAAAACAGGAGGTTTTTTGGGTTAATGTGCAAAACGGGAGATGGAAAGATTTTTTTGGAAACAGCTCTCATTTAATAAACTTTTATTTCACATGATTAATCCACTGTTTGTGACGTCTGATGCTCCCTTTACGGCTGAAAGCAACATCTCCATGGTAACCTATGATCAACTGGTCCATTAGCAACACATTCATTAAAGCTTTCTTCCGTTTCTGCAGGACAGATCAAACCCTCAAACACTCTGGAGTGGATCATTTTATCGCTGCACAGAATAAGCAGTTTTAAGCTGCTTGCTCACGTTTTTTAACATCTCTCCATTTATGTACAAGATTTTCTTACCAGAGTTATAATGCTTTATCTAAACAGCAGCAGTGGTTTTAAACTTGTTGTTTCAGACTTCAGATGTCTGTAATTCATTTAATTATTTTATATTTCAGATGACAGGAAAATATATATTCATCAGTTTCTCCACAAACTCTCCCCTGTGGCCCTTCGATTCTCTATAAACTGCAAATAATCCTTAGATTTGTTATCATTTCTTCGTCATTAACAGAGATCAGTCAAAGAAAAGGAAAAAACTTCTAATAAGGCTTTTAATGGATAAAAAAAAGTTTTAAGAAATAGTTGAACCAACCTTTAATTCTCTATAATTTTAAGAACAAAACCGTTTTTCCTAAAATGTAATCTGTATAATTTGACAAAAATAATTAAAGTTTGATGTAATCTGGACCTGGAAAGTTAATGTTCTAAAAAAATACATTAACTTTTTATTTTCATTGCCATTAAGAATGAAATGTATATTTATTCCACTATAAGTTTATTATGAACCTTGTGAAATAATTGAAACTTAACAAACTGTTTCCCTACCAGATAAATTATAAAAAGTTCAAACTGTGTTTATAGGTAAGCAGTTTCTTTGATGTGGATCATTTAGCAGCAAATGTTATCGAGTCGTTTTCTGCTTGGAAAATCAGCAATACACTGAAACAAGCTGGCTGCAATTTCACTTGTTTAAACTATCACCAGTTCTTAGAAGGTAAAGGGAAAATCATTTGGTTGAAATCCTTCAGTAGTCAGGATTCCTGTAACCATTTCAACATTAACGAAAATGAAGTGAAATAAAGGATTATATTGCTGAAGGGATTTACCAAGGGGTTAAAAAGGGGGTAAAACAAACAAACAAAGAAACAAACAAAAAGAATTAGATTCACCAAACAGTTAATTAAATGGACTAAGAATAATGACTAAAACACTAGCAAAGAGTATAAAACACATGGATCTGGTTGTGGGGCATGGTGGTGGAGGGCTGATGCGTTGGGCTTTTGGGTTGCCATGGTAACCTGTTTAGCCACACAATCAACTTCTTTATTCAAAAATGATGCAGTAAATCGACCGCAGTATTGCTGCAGCGTTTTAAGGAATCCATCATGGTGGAAAAGTCTGACTCTGAGAATCTCAGGCTTTAGCAGAACCTCAGGAGAATGAAGAACCTCTAACCCTAACCTCAGGAGAATAAAGAACCTCTAACCCTAACCTCAGGAGAATAAAGAACCTCTAACCCTAACCTCAGGAGAATAAAGAACCTCTAACCCTGACCTCAGGAGAATAAAGAACCTCTAACCCTAACCTCAGGAGAATAAAGAACCTCTAACCCTAACCTCAGGAGAATAAAGAACCTCTAACCCTAACCTCAGGAGAATAAAGAACCTCTAACCCTAACCTCAGGAGAATGAAGAACCTCTAACCCTAACCCTGACCTCAGGAGAATAAAAAACCTCTAACCCTAACCTCAGGAGAATAAAGAACCTCTAACCCTAACCTCAGGAGAATGAAGAACCTCTAACCCTAACCTCAGGAGAATGAAGAACCTCTAACCCTAACCTCAGGAGAATGAAGAACCTCTAACCCTAACCTCAGGAGAATGAAGAACCTCTAACCCTAACCTCAGGAGAATAAAGAACCTCTAACCCTAACCTCAGGAGAATGAAGAACCTCTAACCCTAACCTCAGGAGAATGAAGAACCTCTAACCCTAACCTCAGGAGAATAAACAACCTCTAACCCTAACCTCAGGAGAATAAAGTACCTCTAACCCAATCTTTAACAGTGAGACTAACGTAGCTTCATATTAGCAAAAAGCAAATGCTGCTTTCATCAATACGTCTGCTACTTAACTCTAAGAATCACATTAGAAAGTGCTCCCATTGCTTAGAATAGGTTGATAACTACATAGGTGGCAGCGCACCAATGGATGACGCCATGTTCAGCCGCGATCTTGGATCACAGCAGCAAAAGGGGTACAAACTTGTTAGCCCAGAGTGTTTGACCTACATAACAGGACCATCTATATTGTTCACTCAGTGAGATGGAAAAGTTCATCGAGCCGCCTCTCTCCTGGTAGAGACGGTTCATCCAGCCGCATCTCTCCTGGCAGAGACGGTTCATCCAGCCTCCTCTCTCCTGGTAGAGACGGTTCATCCAGCCGCATCTCTCCTGGCAGAGATGGTTCATCCAGCCTCCTCTCTCCTGGTAGAGAAGCTTCATCCAGCCTCCTCTCTCCTGGTAGAGACGGTTCATCCAGCCGCATCTCTCCTGGCAGAGACGGTTCATCCAGCCACCTCTCTCCTGGTAGAGACGGTTCATCCAGCCGCATCTCTCCTGGCAGAGACGGTTCATCCAGCCTCCTCTCTCCTGGTAGAGAAGCTTCATCCAGCCTCCTCTCTCCTGGTAGAGACGGTTCATCCAGCCTCCTCTCTCCTGGTAGAGACGGTTCATCCAGCCTCCTCTCTCCTGGTAGAGAAGCTTCATCCAGCCTCCTCTCTCCTGGTAGAGAAGCTTCATCCAGCCTCCTCTCTCCTGGTAGAGATGGTTCATCCAGCCGCATCTCTCCTGGCAGAGACGGTTCATCCAGCCACCTCTCTCCTGGTAGAGACGGTTCATCCAGCCGCATCTCTCCTGGCAGAGATGGTTCATCCAGCCTCCTCTCTCCTGGTAGAGACGGTTCATCCAGCCGCATCTCTCCTGGCAGAGATGGTTCATCCAGCCTCCTCTCTCCTGGTAGAGAAGCTTCATCCAGCCGCCTCTCTCCTGGCAGAGAAGGTTCATCCAGCCACCTCTCTCCTGGCAGAGACGGTTCATCCAGCCGCATCTCTCCTGGCAGAGATGGTTCATCCAGCCACCTCTCTCCCGTTAGAGACGGTTCATCCAGCCGCCTCTCTCCTGGCAGAGACGGTTCATCCAGCCGCCTCTCTCCTGGTAGAGAAGGTTCATCCAGCAGCCTCTCTCCTGGCAAAGAAGGTTCATCCAGCCGCCTCTCTCCTGGTAGAGAAGCTTCATCCAGCCGCCTCTCTCCTGGTAGAGAAGCTTCATCCAGCCCCCTCTCTCCTGGCAGAGACGGTTCATCCAGCCGCCTCTCTCCTGGTAGAGACGGTTCATCCAACCGCCTCTCTCCTGGTAGAGAGGGTTCATCCAGCCGCCTCTCTCCTGGCAGAGAAGCTTCATCCAGCCGCCTCTCTCCTGGTAGAGAAGGTTCATCCAGCTGCCTCTCTCCTGGCAGAGACGGTTCATCCAGCCGCCTCTCTCCTGGCAGAGACGGTTCATCCAGCCGCCTCTCTTCTGGCAGAAACGGTTCATCCAGCCACCTCTCTCCTGGTAGAGACGGTTCATCCAGCCGCCTCTCTCCTGGCAGAGACGGTTCATCCAGCCGCCTCTCTCCTGGCAGAGACGGTTCATCCAGCCGCCTCTCTCCTGGCAGAGACGGTTCATCCAGCCGCCTCTCTACTGGTAGAGACGGTTCATCCAGCCGCCTCTCT
This sequence comes from Cyprinodon tularosa, assembly GCF_016077235.1. NCBI lineage: Eukaryota > Metazoa > Chordata > Actinopteri > Cyprinodontiformes > Cyprinodontidae > Cyprinodon > Cyprinodon tularosa. The sequence goes on from NW_024038599.1 coordinate 4,861, forward strand.
CCTGGCAGAGACGGTTCATCCAGCCGCCTCTCTCCTTGTAGAGACGGTTCATCCAGCCGCCTCTCTCCTGGTAGAGACGGTTCATCCAGCCTCCTCTCTCCTGGCAGAGATGGTTCATCCAGCCGCCTCTCTCCTGGTAGAGAAGGTTCATCCAGCCGCCTCTCTCCTGGCAGAGACGGTTCATCCAGCCGCCTCTCTCCTTGTAGAGACGGTTCATCCAGCCGCCTCTCTCCTGGCAGAGACGGTTCATCCAGCCTCCTCTCTCCTGGCAGAGATGGTTCATCCAGCCACCTCTCTCCCGTTAGAGACGGTTCATCCAGCCGCCTCTCTCCTGGCAGAGACGGTTCATCCAGCCGCCTCTCTCCTGGTAGAGAAGGTTCATCCAGCAGCCTCTCTCCTGGCAGAGAAGGTTCATCCAGCCGCCTCTCTCCTGGTAGAGAAGCTTCATCCAGCCGCCTCTCTCCTGGTAGAGAAGCTTCATCCAGCCCCCTCTCTCCTGGCAGAGACGGTTCATCCAGCCGCCTCTCTCCTGGTAGAGACGGTTCATCCAACCGCCTCTCTCCTGGTAGAGAGGGTTCATCCAGCCGCCTCTCTCCTGGCAGAGAAGCTTCATCCAGCCGCCTCTCTCCTGGTAGAGAAGGTTCATCCAGCTGCCTCTCTCCTGGCAGAGACGGTTCATCCAGCCGCCTCTCTCCTGGCAGAGACGGTTCATCCAGCCGCCTCTCTTCTGGCAGAAACGGTTCATCCAGCCACCTCTCTCCTGGTAGAGACGGTTCATCCAGCCGCCTCTCTCCTGGCAGAGACGGTTCATCCAGCCGCCTCTCTCCTGGCAGAGACGGTTCATCCAGCCGCCTCTCTCCTGGCAGAGACGGTTCATCCAGCCGCCTCTCTACTGGTAGAGACGGTTCATCCAGCCGCCTCTCTCCTGGCAGAGACGGTTCATCCAGCCGCCTCTCTCCTTGTAGAGACGGTTCAGCCAGCCGCCTCTCTCCTGGTAGAGACGGTTCATCCAGCCTCCTCTCTCCTGGCAGAGATGGTTCATCCAGCCGCCTCTCTCCTGGTAGAGAAGGTTCATCCAGCCGCCTCTCTCCTGGCAGAGACGGTTCATCCAGCCGCCTCTCTCCTTGTAGAGACGGTTCATCCAGCCGCCTCTCTCCTGGCAGAGACGGTTCATCCAGCCTCCTCTCTCCTGGCAGAGATGGTTTGTTGGTTTTCTATCCTCCACTGGATCAGCTTCTTTTCAGTCAATGTTAAACTTCACAAAAGTCAAAACAGCAGGCGACTGCCGATATTAGTTTGGAACTTCTTCCAACTTATCATAAAAAACAACAGAATCATGAATCTGTTCTTCATCACCTCAAGGGACACCTGAACTCATGCAGGATACTTTTTGACCCCCAGTGGCTTCCATAGCAGTAATTAGGTGCTTAATGGTAGGACAGCAGCATGTGCTTCTGGCTTGTTATTGATTGATCACCAATAGATGGGAGGAAATCTAACTCTCTTGGGTTTTCAAAAGTTTTAGCTATTTTTGATCAACAAAGGTTAGAAATTGTTCCTCAACAGTGAGAGTTATTTTACGTAACATCTAGATCAGTTCTGCTCATTCCTGCTGCATTTAGATCAACCAAATAATATCTAAAATAAAAAAATATAATACAGAATATATTATTCAGCTACGGCCTGGTCCTGAGAAGTACGCCTGGATAAGCAGAAGTACGACAGGCGCTACCCGCGCCATCACTGATGTGTCAATACAGTCATGGTGGTCTGATATTTTCATTCCTCTGATTTCTTCGAATATGAGATGAAAGCTGTGGGAACTTTTCTCAGAAAATAAAAGGTCATCAGCTGCTTGGATATAAACACTAAATTCAGTCTCTAAACATTCAGTTGAAGTAAACATCCAGCATCAGCAAACGTGCAGCACTGAATCTGCAACAGAAAAACAGACATGACGTCAACTTTCTGTTTAGAGTAAAGAACCGTAAAATGAAAGTGACCCCAGCTCAGAAGGTGATGTTTGGGTTTAACAAAAACAGGTTTGATTAAATAAGACCTCAGACATGATAAAGTTGGAGCAGGACGAATGTCTGCTGGTCATTGGTTTCCAGCTGGGTTTCAGTAGCCATGCCCCTTTTTAAAATGAAACCTCCAAGAAGTTTAAAACCTTCTGACTATTGATTACACCATAAACTTAAGAACTAACTGGTCTCAGCGCTAATCAGATTTGAGGATTTTAAATTCTATTCTAACAGGAAGCCAATGAAGAGAAGAGAAATATGAATATTTTACCATTTACCATGAAAACAGAAAACCTCAGCATAGCTGATTTATTGTCATTACCTCCAGATAATTAGGATCTTAATCTGCCTAGCAACAGAGTATTCCGACTCTGAAAATCTCTGCAACTAGTGACAAAATAAAATGTATAAATCTTTAATATAATCATTAATTATTAAATATAGTAAAATAGATTCAAAACTGTTGTTTTAGATTTCCCATCTTTAAAGATGCTACTTATACTTCTAATAAACCCCAATTTAAAAGTATTTTTCTAGATATAAGTTTAAAGATTAAACTGGAGTAAATAAAAAAAGATACATGGATTTTAAATGAATGCAAAAATAAATGCTGTTGTGGGTCTGAATAAAACTGAGTCAGTATTTTTAAAGAATATGTCTCTGTCATGTATAGGGGACAGATGGACCCAGTATTCAGGAGAGACAGTCAGTAGGAAAGTTCAAAAGGTTTATTAAAATAAAAACAAAACAAAAGCGGAGCTGTGGCTCGCGGACACTGCAGGCGGGGGGGGCGGGGCACCGCCCAATCTGAGACACTCTGGTTTAACAGTCCAGACCACGAGTGTCCCCAGTGCTGCAGTCCCAGAGGTCATGCTGGAAGCTGATCCTGGTGAGGGATCCAGAACAGACAGGATCCAGATCAGACAGGAACAGAGACAGGTGGCAGGATCCAGACTTCCAGGCATCCACAGGCTTCCAGGAGGGTTCAGAGTCAGACTGGGACCAGAAGCATGACCAGGTGGTCACGCACAGGAGCAGACAGGATCAGGTGCAGATGAGCAGGCTCAGTGGAAGAGAGTAGCCGAGACAGGACGTGGAACCAGAACTTGATGCAGGACTTTAAACTGGTCTCCACCCTGGAGCCAGGCTTACTTTGATAAAAACTGAACCTCCCCCCATAATGAGCCAAAAACCCAGAGGACTCCGCGGGGGAGGAACAGTGGACGATCAGGAGACGAGACAAACACCAAAACCCTCTTTCCACTTGCTGCTAGGATCCAGGACAGGAACCATGACAAAAAAACAAACAGACAGACTGACAGAAAGACAAGTAATGATCTGCCACTGAATGCTCAGGCTGAACTGAATATAAACCAGAGGAAACAGGTGAGAGGAATAAATTATAATGAGGCAGGGAGGGAAGAGGGCAGGTGAGAGGAATTACTAATTAAGGGAGAGCAAACAGGCCAGATCATGACAGTCTCTGGTTTTTCAGCATATTTAGAAAAATTTGACCTTTATTGGAGAGTCTATGAACACAACCTCTAACTGGTTCCAGCAGAACCCGGGCTTTGACTAGACCATTTTTTTATATGAATATTTCCCATAACTATTTTTTTTGTAGCTCTTGCTGTAAGTTCAGAGTTATTTGCTCTGAACTTTCCACTTAATGCCTTTTGCACCATGTCTCTCTTTCACTTTTTACATTCTGATCACTGCTAGAAACATAAATGTTAATTTCACTGCTAAGCTGCTCATTCACTGTTAAAAAAAGCTATAATGAAATTTGGTTTTGTATAGCCTCTGTGTACAAGATGACAGTAAAGTTTGTCTAAATCTTATTTATAGTTAAAGTCACGCTATTAAAATGAGCAGTTGCATAAAATGCTTTTCCCAACAAAGATTAAAGCAAAGTTTTAGACAAATTAAACAGAATTTAATTTAAAAATGCATGGTTTTACCTCTAACCCCACTTAAAGGATTCTAGAAGAAAAACTGTTGCCAGAATAAATTTTACTAAAGGTCATCTAAGCAGCTGACGTCACTTTTTGTTTCCAGTGACATTAAATGCAACAGGTTCAATGTGTCAACAGATTCATTCTGGTGCAAAATGGAAAAAGACAAAACAAGCCCCATAACCACAGAACCATGTCCACCTAATCATGGGATAAGATGAGCACATCTTATTTTTATTATCTTTACTTGCAGGTAATAGACAGTCCCAAGCCCGACAATCTCCAGATGAAATCCAGCCTTTTAACGGCATCCAGAGGGAACATTATTACATTCCAACAGGGATCAAATAAATAAACAAACCACCTTCTAGAACAAAAATGGCCGTTATGGTCATGAACCTGTGATGGTGAATAGTTTCCATTATGCTGAAACATAAAAGTCAATTGCAAATAAAAAAAAACTTTAATGGTGCGAAGGAAAACTACCCATTACCTGTTAGTGGTTATGCAATGCTGCTCACGCCATCCTCCCTTAAAGGAGCATTTTTATCCTTTAGTTGGCCGCATGTGATGGTTTTAACATTTCATTTCATTTATTGTTTATTTGAAAGGGGACAGTCTACATTAATCAACAACCCAAACCCTAAGAACATGATTCTTCCCCCTGGCCTAATCTGTCTTTCTGCAAAAACCTTTTTCTATCTTTTAAAATTAAACAGACCTAATAACAAATCACAGACTTATTTTTATAACATTCTTCAGTTATTGTTCTGTAAAGTGCTTTTTAAGGCATACTGAGGTACAAATTTAGCTTTTTATCAAATGTTGTTCTAAATACATATTTAGTACAAGTCAAATAACACAAATAAAGTGTTTTTAACACGGGGCGGTGCGCCCAGTGTAAGGCGCCATGTTGCATCGCCATTCTTGATTACAGTAGCTGAAAAGGGACAAATTTGTCCAGCTATCGTTTTACCGCAAACTCAAAACATGTTGTCGATGGTGGATTTTAAAACTTTCAATATCTGACTACAGTATTATCACATTAACACATTCATTTTATTGTGATGGATTTTTATAATGTTATATTACATGATTTATTGACTTCATAATGACAATGCAATGTGATGTTCCTATTTATTTACCATAAATGACCCTAACCCTGAGTGATCTAGTGATGCTCTGAAACAGCCAGTGATGATTTTATCTTTATTTTAAAAGTCATAATTCCCCCTGAAAATGAGAACATCATCGTTGTTCGATGATGAAGCACAAGGATCGTTGAAGTTCTGACCGGTCTAACAAGGGAGTACCAATATGGTGGCTAGTGACTTCACAGCACCGTGTTCCACCAATCAGCATCCAGTGAATAAATAGAGATTAGCGGGAGGCACCAGGGTTGTGCTTTGGGGTTCTGGTAATTCACTTTGTGCGTCAATAGGGGGAGCTAAATCGTATACACTGCGTATTTCAGCTTATCGCGATCTATAAATCCAACATTCCAGCAGACTGAGTGTGAGTGGAGCCCCCTAGTGGTCAACCACAGGCTTCTAATTTAGCATCAAATATTTAACAGCAAAACAAAAGCAAATAACAAAAAAAAAAAAAAAGGTTTCTAATTTCACCAAGAAGACACAGAATTAAAGAACAGAAAACTCATTACTGGTAGATCCTGGGTAGAACGCCACATCAACCATTTTAAAAGCCTTTATCTTAAAACACATAGTTCATCAGTATCAGTATTGTTTGTTATAAATATTTAAAAACTGATGTGAAATAAATTGAAAAGCAATTCTTCCTTTTTCTTATTTAGTCTGAGCCATCTTCCTCGTGGGAATTTCCTCCATTATCCAAGATGCCTAACATTATTTTTCTACATGCGCACCGCAGTGTCACTCTATGGGTTAAACGTTTGCGTCAAGCTGCAGCCCTCAGTCCACAGCGCGACCACAGCCGTCTGGCTGCTGCATGAGAGGGGGATTATGGGTAAAGCAGTAACTGCTCCTCACTTCATTTCATCCTGATTATAGATCCGCTGAATCCAGAATGAGCGTGTTTAAAGTTTGAAAGAAAAAGATAAAGACGTCTTAAAGGCTCCACCACAGAACCTCTTAACTGAACATGTGAGATTTAGACATTTCTGGATGTTTAAAAACACAAATAAAAAGCATCTGAATGGTCTGACTTCATGTTTGGTTTAAATGTGGCTGAAATGCTCTTAGTTTAAAATAAGACAAACCGGTTTATGCGTCCAAAAACGGGTTTATGGAGATAAATGTCTCTGCTGCTGAGCTCATGTCTCAGTCCACAATGTGTCTATTGTTGGCTTTGCTGCATGAGTTCATATCTATTAGAAAAAAGAGGCTTCTTGTTAAACTGCAGCCAGAATTTCAAGAAACAAGATCTGATGGAGGAGGAAGTCGAGCAGCAGGACTCAATAGACATGGAAACTAAAAGCCACAGCAGGCATGCATGTCAACATCTGTGACCATTATTGACTCATCCGTCATAAATCATAGATAATGTCCAACTATGTGTGCACAGCTTTGCAACAAAACTCTAAATTGTTTGGGAAAGGAAGAAGTTAAAAGGTTCCTTTGAAAAACTGTTAGCTTTACTGATTTCTGTTGATTTAATTTTATTAATGTGTCAATTATATACACCTTTATTGACTGACATTTTATCTATTTCATCTTCACTCTTTTAAGTCGCTCAAACTGCAGGCAGTAATAACGTGTTAGTTTTCTTTTTTTCAAATACTGCTAGTAAGATTAATATCTCCCTCCTGAGCAAACCTTTTAGTCCAGCATTAAAGCTTGACATAAGAGTTTATTTGGGCCAGGTTCAGGTTTATCAGATAAACTTGGAATAACTCGTCCAGACGGTGTAACTGACAACATTTTGCTCTTTTTCCTCCTGGACTTTTGTGCTTTTAGTCTTATGGTGCCTATTAAGGCTCCTTCTGCTTTGTGCGGTTTCACCTTTTCAGTGGTTTTCTTTCTATGGCTCCATGTAGAACTGCAGCCAGTTGAGGTGGAAAAATGCTGTTACAGCCAACTGTCATCAGGGGGTGATTTCATCTGAGAAATGAAGTTTAAGATGTAAGAATAGGCTACGAACATGATCAAAGATCAAAGCTTTAGGACAGGTTTTAATGAGTCTAAGACTTTGAAGCCTCTTTCCCACTAAAAATAGCAGGTTTTTCACTCATGGTCGACTTGCCAACAATCAGCATTTACCTCCTTTCCCACTGGCATAAAAAGATGATCTAACCTCAGCTGCATGTCTGGTGACATCATCGCACTGGGTTAGCATTGATGATGTCATCAGTGCGACAGAAATAAGGAAAGTAAACAATGGAGAGCAGCATGTATGGAATCCTGGGTTTTGCTTATCTGTCTGAATCCCTCTAACCAGAGCTGCTCTATGTTTTTCCAATGGATACAAAATTGTTTCTGCTTGTTAGATCAGCAGCGACTAGTGCGGTGTGTTCAGGTCCGTAGGTTGCGTTCAATGGTATCATGTAATTTGATTGTAAACTGATTTCAGATAATAAAGTAAAAAATCTTGGTGTTGTTTTTGATCAGGACCTGTCATTTAAATCCCAGATCAAAGAGGTTTCTAGAATTTCCTTCTTTCATCTGAGGAATATTGCAAAAATGAGCAATCTCCTGTCCAGGGGTGATGCTGAGAAACTAGTCCATGCATTTGTTACTTCAAGGCTGGACTATTGTAATTCTTTACTATCAGGAAGTCCACAAACTGTAGTTAAAAGCCTTCAGCTGATCCAAAATGCTGCAGCCAGAGTTCTGATGAAAATGAAAAAGAGAGATCATATCTCTCCTATCCTGGCTTCTCTTCATTGGCTTCCTGTTAAATCCAGAATAGAATTTAAAATCCTCCTTCTCACATATAAAGCCTTAAATGGCCAAGCTCCATCTGATATCAGAGATCTGATTGTTCCTTATGTTCCTAACAGAGCACTTCGCTCTCAATCTGCAGGTTTACTAGTGGTTCCTAGAATTTCTAAAAGTAGAATGGGAGGCAGATCTTTTAGTTCTCAGGCTCCTCTCCTGTGGAACCAACTACCAGTTTTAGTCCGTGAGGCAGACACCCTGTCTACTTTTAAGGCTAGGCTTAAAACTTTCCTTTTTGATAAAGCTTCTAGTTAGAGTGGCTCAGGTTATCCTGATCTATCTCTATAGTTCTGCTGCTATAGGCTTAGACTGTTGGAGGACATAGGGACCCCTTTTTCATCATTCTGCTTCATTCTATCTCTATTCTCCCACTCTGCAGAATCTGTTAGTTCAATATCTGACTGGATGATCTGGTGAGCTCGAAAGTGTCTTGAGATGATGAAATGAACTGAATTGAATTGAATTAAATTTTGCATACCGACCAGAGCCGAGGTGATTTTAATCCTGGTCGCTGTTCAAGTCCTTTGACCCGGGTAGATTCTGTCCGTCCGTCCGTCCGTGCGTCCGTCCGTCCATCCGTCCGTCCACCTCCAGCTGTCAGTGGGTGAGAGGCGGGTCCATCCTGGGCAGGTCTCCAGTCCATCTCAGAGTCTCTGAAACCCCAGAGTGCGGAAGTCAAGTTAAAATAATATAGAGAAAAGGGTAGTTTTATTTTCTACTCCTGGCTGTAATGAGCAGTAATCTCCTTCTGTTTTCTCCCTCAGGCACCATGTGACACTCTGCCATATCCCAAAGGGAGATAAATGTCCCGAATGAGGGACTTTAAATGAGCAAAATTTGTATTTTTACTGAAAGAAGTTGTAGTTTGCCAGCTGGGAGAACCACAGGGTTCTTCCTCCAACATGAACAAACCCCTCAGATTACGCTGCTTCAAATTTCAGATTTCCAGCAGTGTTTCTAACATGTTCTTTATAAGTAGCATCTTGGTAAATTTCCCATTTTACCATGTATGGCGGCGCATTCAGAAAGAAAGGAGTCACCACTACATGTTATTGTCTGACTGCCTCCTGCCGTAAAATATTCTCCTCTTTTGTCTGTGGAGAGATTCCTGTCATAAGGCCAATAATGGACATCAGCTCCTCTGGACTTCATGCAGCTGAAAGGACAGAAACATCCTTCATTGTTACATAAGCGTCCGTATCTAGAGAAGCTGACTCGCTGCCTTCAGTCGCTGCATCACTAGAATCCATCATGATGACGGAAATATTTCCATTCCAAAGACAAAGGTCAACAACGTCACAAACCATTTACATTTTGGGAGAATTTTTAGCTCAGCGTTCATTTTTTTACCATTTAACGCTGATTATATTCATTTCAGTGTTATTGCTGCAGCCCTGGAATGAATCTGTTTGCAATTAAAATCCCACTGAAGAAAGGCCGGGTCTTTTTAAAACAGTTTACATTCAAACAAGTTATAATTTATCTTTGTAATTCAGCCGACAGCCTCTGCCTTCATCAATATGCAGATCAATATGCACTAAATCTGGTTCTTATGGTCCAGTTTATACAGTTTAAATGCAAGAAAGTTACGTCTGTTCTTAGTTGCATTCATTGCATCCAACCCTCATTTAATAAAAGCTCCTTTATGTTTGCCTGAAATTATCTAGTTCATCCTAAGAGCAGCAATAAAATATTTAATGTCAACTTTAGGTTTTACTCATCTAATAGATGAAAATGGTCTTTATATTCATTCACCCATTTCTATAGAAACACCCAGACTTAGACTTTGATTAGGCCAGGATTATCAGTCATCTTCAGTCAGTTTCATTTGCACAGATATTTATCTCTAGAGCTCAGTAAACTAGAAAACACAGAGAAACAGAAATAAAATCTCTGTTATGAGTAAAATGAGACTTGGATTAGACATCGTTTATGGTCATTTTGTATGCAGAGACAGAGTGTTGCCTGTTCTGCAGAGTTAGGAGCAGATCAGGCTGGAGTCGCGTTACAAGTGTCTCTGCCACACATTCTAATTTAGACTCAGTTCTGGACTTGGACTAGGTAGCTGTTAAATGCTTCAATCTAAACGCTTCCACTGTAGCTCCTGCAGAAGGTCAAGGTTAACTGCACTGCGGAGAGTAAACCTCTGCACCGGTATCAAGTCCTGAGCAAAATCAGCATGACAAAAAAAATAGACATGGATCTAAATATCTGTCAAGTCACTGCGTATAAGTTCAATCAAACAGTCTCTAACTTCTGCAGGATCAAAGTGAATACATAAAAAACAGATAAAAGGCCTCAGGGTTCACTTTGAAGCACAGCTTCAACTTGTACTTTGCAAAAGTTTAAAAAGAAGCTTATAAATCATATTTTATTGCAGGATTTGGGGACGGATTCCCCCCCTGAGGCAGCAGATGTATTGACTTGGTCCTACTAAACTTTTAGCATGAGTCTAGTCGGCTGTAACCTCCAAGTCATCAAAAGACATTTTCATCAGCTAGTCTGTGATAAACATGTAGGTTCCTTTATCTTCTTTTGTTTAAAATATCAACTGTTATCTCATGAACTCTGCCTCCTTTTTCACTCTGAAAAAGAAAATTTTTTTTCCCCTTTTTGCAAACTGAACCAGATGGTCAATACATCTACCATCCAGTTCAATTTCCTTATTTTCTAAGCCGAATCAAGGCTTTGTTTTTGATCCACTCTATAAAACCTGAAACTCAACATTATTTCTGACATTTTGAATTGAAAAAGCTTCCTGGATGGAAGAGAAACATCTTGGAAACAAAGTCCAGTGGATTAATTTGAACTTTTTTTGGAATAACATTCTTAAAGTGAGACAATCTAAAAAGAGAAAAGGGTTGAGAGAACGGAACCTTGAGTTTTTAGTTTTCAGTTATCTTAGTAATTCTGTTTTGTTGATTTTTGTCTTATTTTCCATTTTGTGTTATATTTAATCAGTCTTTAGTTACTCCTTGTCGCCCCCTTGTGCCTCCTGTCCTTTCTCCTAGCTCCCTTCTAGTCTCTTCCATCCACACCTGCTCCCTATCAGCTGATTAGCCCAGTCTTTGTTCTGTCTCCTATATATATACCCTCCCTGGCAGCTCTTCTGTGCTGCTTCCTTGTTGTTATTTGGCTCCTCATGTGTGTTTTCTCCTGATGTTTGGGTTTTGTTTCTGTTGGCCTTTGACTCCATTAAACCTACAAGAACTCATCTCTCCACCCTCATGTTAACAACGCATCACTGCGCTAACATCTTAAAACTGATTTGCTCATAACTTCCTGTTCATTAAATGTGTAACAAGCTGATATGAGAACAACTGTGACTAAATATATCTCACCAATTTATTTCATCAGTCTTTCTATGATCAGAACACATCTACCAGTCACACCATTAGAAGTAAACTTTAAAGTCCCAGTCAGTGTTTTCTAGTTTTTATTTTACATTTTCTTATTACAAACAAAATGTATAATGCTGAGATAAGAAGTATAAAATAAGATGCATTTTACAATATAAAGGAAAAAAGATGTAAATTTAAAAAACAAGAAGTAAAAGTTTCAAACAAGTCAATCAAATCTGTTCATTTAATTGGCCTCAGCTTTTTCTTATCTCTATCTTTTCATTTGGACATTTTTACTGAACAGAAACCTTAAAGAAAGTTTCTCCCTTTAATTAGCTTTTGAAACCTTTTTTTTCTTTTTCAGTTGAAAATGTTCTTTAACAGGTGCAGTTTGTAGCACTGCTGCCTTGCAGCAAATAGGTCCTGGCTTGAATTCCCGGCCTGGTGTCTTTCTGGGTGGAGTTTGCATGTTCTCCCTGTGTGTGCATGGGTTCTCTCCAGGTACTCTGGTTTCCTAAGTCTAAAAGCATGACAGTTAGATTAATTGGAGTCTCTAGGTGTGCTCCTTGTACTGGACTAGTAGCCTGATAAACCAGACTAAATGTGAGATTAAATGTGTAATCTAGTCTGGCTCTGATGAATGAGACATCGGAAGATTGTTGATGAGAACAACCTGTTGTTTTTCAAACATATCTGTCCCTATTGGCCAACGCTCTGACCAATGAGAGCAGCTGACTGTGACGTAGGAAGCACAACAGGAAGCTGGTGGGGGAGTGGAAACAAACAGCCTGTCGGTAAAACGGCGAATATGTCCTTTTTAAAAATGAATGAGCGTAGAGCCTCTTCCTGCTCATGTTTCAATGAAAACCCAAAGTCTGATCCTTCCAGAACTGATTCCAAAGCTGAGTCAAACCAGAACTGTTCAATAGTTGCTGCCATCTTCCTTGTGCACTGAGTGAAATGGAGTCATTTCTGTAAAACTGTCAGACCGTAGTAGCCTTGTTTGCTCAGCCGTGTCTTTGTCCAAATACGTCGTCTCCTTTTCTTTTTAGGGCTTTCAGCATTAAATTGCCCAAATATCCAAGGCAGCGCGTTTCACTTCATTTCATTTCCTCTTCTACTGGTTTGGCTTATAGACAGACGAGTCCGAGTAGCGCCATCTCACTGCGGAGCTGAGTCCCACCTGGTTTTTAGACATATAGTGTGAGCAGGTAGATCGCATCAGACTGCCGGGTTGCAGTGTAAGAACAAACATCGTGAGCTGTGAACTCACATTGTACGACGAAACGCTGCGGTTTCATCGAACAGTGTGAGCTGAGAAAAATCATAGAGTGTATAAGAGACGAAAACCTTGGAATGTTGTTTTCCAGCCTAACCCTTCATTTCCAAGACGTTCTCCCTGACAGTCTGCTGTCCTCTGTCTTCCTGATGCTGTTTGACAAAGCAGCAAATGAAATTAGAAACAGCTGGATTTACCTCATCAGGGAAGGCAGATGTTTGCACTAGATCACAGTTAAAGGGGATTAATATGAATTAATTCCAACCTTTTTTAAGCTTTTATTTGGAAAATATTTAAAAACTATGCATCTATTTTCTTCCTCATTGCAAATATGAGCCACATTATGTTGATCTGTCAAATATTAATATACCAATAAAAAAGGAGCATGATAAAGGAATACCACTTTGTTAGCATACATGTTTTTATTTAGATATAAGCAGGAAGAAACAATGATGTCTTACAGTTTAAAATAGGCAAAAATCTACAGATTTACAGCAGCATAGTGGAGCATAGATTAGCAATAAAGTTGCTGACTCAGCTCTACGACTTTGGAGACATTTCTGTGTTTTATTTTAAAGGCAGAAATAAAGCTGAAAAGGTTTAACTCCACAGGTTGTTTCCTAGAGAAGATGACATCATGCTAAAGAAAAAGTCTCCAGTTTAAGTGAACCGTTTGCTTGTGTTTGGCTGCTGTCTCAGAACAGTAAACCTGAAAGGACGCGGTGTTCACCATCAGAAGTACAACCTGATTGTCTGTGAGGAAGAGGCCGGCCTGTCAACGGGAAACCCGCTGCTCTGGGTTTTATCATCCCTCTGCCGTTCCGCTGTCTGCCGCTTTACAAGTGACCCGCTGCCAACAGGTTCAGCTCTGCACCTGTTGGCTCCTGAGAGCCGCTGCCTCAGACGCGACACAATGAGTACTGTGAGGACATGAGGGCGAAACGACAGAAACGTAAATGATCATCTGATGAGACAAAATCAGAGTTTAGACACGTAGTATTGCTGCTATTTAAGAAAAGCTCTCACCCTGAAGTAAACAGCTAAGCTAAAACAGTTTGCTGCCTGTCAGACATCTGAGCAATAATCAGACGAACTGGTTATCGCTCCAAGTGCTCTTTGTGTAGTGAGAAGAAAGCACAGATCTGTAACTGAAAGAGTTTATTAGATAACAGAAAGTTAACAAAATGTTGGAGTTATCTCTGAAATAGATGTTTATAAAAACATGACGCACCAGAACTGTGTGGGGGTGTCTTATCAGCCGATACCAAGACTTCATTCTTTGTTCTCACTGCATTTGGGAATTCAGTTTAAGGAGGAGGCAGCAGCAAAGGAAGGGATAGAAGAAGATAAAACACTTTAATATTGAGCAGAAATAACAGTAGATGAGTCACAGCTAGTTATACACGTTCATTACTTCTAATATTACATATCCTTAGTTATATTTTTAAGCCATGGAGGTCATCAAAGAAGGATTATTGGGGGAAAATAAAGGAAAAATATGTTTCAAATCCCTGGGCGTTCACGTCAATAATAAACTGGACTAAGAAGGGCCAGAGCCTCCCTCCACCTCCTGAGGAGGCTGAGCTCCTCTGCAGTGAGCAGGTCGCTGCTTCAAACCTTCTCTGACTCTGTGGAGGCATCAGCCCTCCTCTACGCTATCGTCTGCTGGGCCCCTGGCAGAGGTTAGGGTTAGCTTGATAGCTTGATTACTTATTGCTAACATTAACGCAGGTGACAATATTTTATCTAGATGTATGCAAACTAAACAGCTTTTCACTAAATAAATAAAATAAAAATAAAAAACTGAAAAGGAAGTTTGTAGAACAAATTAAATGGAAATGAATATTTGCAACCAAAAATTTAAAGTTGTAAATAATCAAATGATGATGTTTATCTGTTACGTTTTTTTAAAGTCATAGGGAATAAATGTCAAATCATTCTGGCTTATACTTGTATATAAATGTTCTCTTTATCAGACCTTATTGTCACAAAAGTTAGAAAATTTCTATTATTTTTTTAATCCTGTCTTAAAAACTGTGTTTTTCCCCGTTATCTTCTGCAGGCCAGTTAGTTCTACGTCAGCCTGACCACCTAAATTCAGCCAATCATATATCAACGGTCATCTGTCAATCAAATGTTTTCGGTCATAGCATCTTGATTCATATGTCGCAGCTAATATACGCAAAGGTTGAAACCAGGATCCTTTCCTTTCCCATTGAGTTGCGTCCCAGTGTTCACGGGGATGGACGTCTGTGTCTTCGGCAGGCGTAGAGCTAACAGAACTGGCAGCGTTGCGAGGCAAGGACTCAAACATGGACGGCTGGAAGCCTTCTACACCAAACCAAGCTTCTGCCGCCCTGGCGTCCTCTTCCACAACATCTTCATCCCCGCTTTCCTCCTCTAAATAAAAAATGGATGACGGAGGAGACTCATCCACGACCTCCGACACTAAACTCTCCTCCTCTTGCATGTTTCCGCTGTCCATAGCGTTCCTTGACAGCGTCGTTTCTAAGGCACCAATTTAGTGCTACTTGGTCCCAATGGAATTTCCCATTGGGAACCTGCTAGCACTAAGTTGCTAACCGGCCACAACCAAATACACAACAAAGCCACAACAATCCCGCCGCCTTGATAATCGACCAATCACATTCACTTTATTCACTTGTGTAAAGTCGTGCACCACTCGGGAGAATTCGGAAATGCAACGGTTGGAACAGCCGCTTCCCTACGACTTTAAAGAGCTGAGCTTGTAAAATGTTCAAACTCATGCAGATTTAGTTTGAATGAGAACATCAACTTTCTTTTAGGAAAAGACAAATTAAACCTCTTTCTGAAAAAAAAAAACTATTTGAATTTAAATCTGATGCAGGAGCTAAAGATTTAGCTGCTGCAAAAAATCCCTTCAAGGTCAGAAATGGAAATATTAAACAAAAAAAAAAACAAAAAAATATATCCAGTTCACTTCAGTTAGTCATAAATTTGAGCAAAAACAGCTTTAAAGTGAATCATGCAGATTCTATTAAAAATTAATCGTTTAAAACACGTTCAGCCAGTTATTGAAATTATGCATCGAATTATAAAACCCAGCAGATTTTATCAAGTCGCTGGTTTGAATGATTCAGTCCTCCTCAAGCATCAAGAAGCTTCATGGTCACTATGAGACATAACAGCTCAGAATCCTGCAGTTTGTTGGGGGTTATAAAGAAAATGGAGGCAGGAAGTTTGCCATTTGATGGTTATAAAAAGCCATCTGGAGGATTCCAGCATGGGGACTATATGAGATATGAAGCCATGATGAAAACTGACATGAGACTCCCGAGTTCTGCCGCGCCAAAAACTGCTCAGCCAGAGATAAAACAGACATCAAAGACACCATGTGTGAAACCGGCTTTTGAGTCTTGCTGCACCTGAAACTGAGAAAATCATAAACTATAAGAGAAGGAGCAGTTTGAGCACCGTCCAGTTTGGATGGGAACTGAGCTTAAGCTGCAGGAAATATAAATACATAAGTAGGATGATTAGTGAAAAGTTTACCCAGACTTTAGTGGTTATTGGGTTCAACAAGAATCATGACCTTTGGAAAGGTTTAGGGTTAGGCATTTCATTCAGCAGGTTTAACAAGACAGACTAACAGGGATCAATTAGAAAAACCGCAATAGAAAAGGCTAAAGTCTGTCTTTTATGTGGTTGACCATGTGACTCCTGCTGGGTTGGAGGCTTCATGGAGGATCAGCTGCTGATTGAACACAACATGCTGCTGCTCTCTTCACTGACCCACTGTTTGCTTTGTAACCTGATCTGAACACGAGGCCTGAAGCCAGAGCTGCACCTCGCAGAGTAAACATCAACTGATTGCTGCAAAAAAGCTGGAATATCCATCAAGAGCAAAAGGTTCCTGTTGTTCCTGCTCGCTCTGCTTTATGATGTCCTGCACTTTATAACAGCAGATTCAGCTAAATGTGGGACAATCCTTTGATTGATTGATTGGAGATTAGAAGGTGATGATTAATTAAAATGAGTTTAAAGGTCCACAGAGTTAGCCATGGGGACTAATTTTCCTCCACAGTCCCACAGCAGGGGGACATTTTTAAACAGGACAGGCAACAAACAAGAGAAACAGGCAGACAATAAATAAACATTCATCCATCCCTTATCTGACACGCTTGTCCTGAGTGGGGTCACGAGGGCTGCTGGTGCCTCTCTCCAGCAGTCAATGGGCGGGGTCCACCCTGGACAGGTCCACTCTGGACAGGTCCACCCTGGACAGGTCCACCCTGGACAAGTCCACCCTGGACAGGTCCACCCTGGACAGGTCCATCCTGGACAGGTCGCCAGTCCATCGCAGCAGTAAAGAAACACCTTATTAATGACATAAACATACAGAAGAACATAAAGTTGGACTTTTCAACCTATTTTCCATTCTATCTTTTTCCGTTCTGTTGGCTCCTCAGGACCAACCGGTAGTTTTCCAATTTAAGCCTATTTTGTGGTTCCGATGACCAGGATGACTTAAACAGGCAACATAGAAATGCTTTAACTGGTTAGGGTTAACCAGTTAACCAGTATTAACTTAATTAATAGTGCATCAATTTCAGTGGGACCCAAGGGAAACCATACGGTGCAATAATTAGGTTATAAAAAAAAACATTTTGCAATAAAATGTTTGCTCAATGAAAAGAATCCAGGAAATGATGGATTTGTTCTGCAGTCTAAAAGCAGGATATTAGTATAATGGGACAAAAAAGGGGCTAAAAAATGCTGAAAACACAAAATTTATCAAAAAACTATTTTGGATTGTTTTTGTTAGCAAATTGATGATTTTTAAAACCATGTTTGGTAGAGCTAACAGTTGCTGCCACACTTATTCAGGAACCAGACTAAGAAAACTGCAGCTGTTGTTGCTGAGAATAAAGTTTCCTCAGTAAGGAAACAATTTTCCATAATAGTTTAACTCTGTCAGTAAAAAAGCCTCAACTGATGTTTGCATATTGAGTTAATTCAATTCCTTTCAACCATAATTTAACCTCTTCCATGTTAGCATGAACTTAAACAAAGAAAGAAGAAGAATAAAGTCCGGTAGGCGGGACATCTCTTTGACAACACAATGTTCACGGATCAATCATTGGATCATCAAAGGCAGAATGATTGCAAACGAAGCAAACAATCAATGTTGCAGGATGACATGCAATAACAGCATTCAGATGAAATCTAGATGCTTCAGACTGAAACAAAGCAGTGAAATACTTCTTAGCTGATCCAAGATTCCTCCACAGCACCCTGACAGACCCATACAGTCAGCAAGAAGACAGACTAACAGACCCATACAGTCAGAAGACAGACTAACAGACCCATACAGTCAGCAGACAGACTAACAGACCCATACAGTCAGAAGACAGACTAACAGACCCATACAGTCAGAAGACAGACTAACAGACCCATACAGTCAGAAGACAGACTAACAGACCCATACAGTCAGCAGACAGACTAACAGACCCATACAGTCAGAAGACAGACTAACAGACCCATACAGTCAGCAGACAGACTAACAGACCCATACAGTCAGAAGACAGACTAACAGACCCATACAGTCAGAAGACAGACTAACAGACCCATACAGTCAGAAGACAGACTAACAGACCCATACAGTCAGAAGACAGACTAACAGACCCATACAGTCAGCAGACAGACTAACAGACCCATACAGTCAGAAGACAGACTAACAGACCCATACAGTCAGAAGACAGACTAACAGACCCATACAGTCAGAAGACAGACTAACCAACCCATACAGTCAGAAGACAGACTAACCAACCCATACAGTCAGTCAGCAGACAGACTAACAGACCCATACAGTCAGAAGACAGACTAACAGACCCATACAGTCAGCAGACAGACTAACAGACCCATACAGTCAGAAGACAGACTAACAGACCCATACAGTCAGAAGACAGACTAACAGACCCATACAGTCAGAAGACAGACTAACAGACCCATACAGTCAGCAGACAGACTAACAGACCCATACAGTCAGAAGACAGACTAACAGACCCATACAGTCAGAAGACAGACTAACAGACCCATACAGTCAGTAGACAGACTAACAGACCCATACAGTCAGAAGACAGACTAACAGACCCATACAGTCAGAAGACAGACTAACAGACCCATACAGTCAGAAGACAGACTAACAGACCCATACAGTCAGAAGACAGACTAACAGACCCATACAGTCAGAAGACAGACTAACAGACCCATACAGTCAGCAGACAGACTAACAGACCCATACAGTCAGCAGACAGACTAACAGACCC
>NW_024038600.1:0-49220 GCF_016077235.1 Cyprinodon tularosa
CTCCTGTCACTGACAGGCTCGTTAAGCGTTGTCAAGGTAACCGTGCTTCAAAGAGATTTTACCTCTGCTATTTTAAACAGCACATATTAATCTAATGGAGGGTGAAAGCACTGATTTAACATTGGGAAATGGATACTATATGACTGCTGTCCATGACACTTCCCTTGCCACTCAACACTGATAGACTTTCAAAATAAGACTCCAGGGACCCTACAACATAAAAGCCTCTATATTTTTTACATATATTTATTGCCCTATATGGCTCAACATTATGACCCAAACTCAACCCCATTTTAGAGAATAGACTCTAGGAGACTGTTTAAAACACACCCTATGGCAAATTTCAAAATAAAAGCCTCCCATTTCCGCTTCATCTACTGCCCTAATAACATGGAAAAAGAGTGATTTAACGATTGGAAAGTCATCAACTATGATTGCTGGGTCTGAACATTTTCTCTAAACACAACTCTGTTGGACTTTCAAAATAAGACTCCAGGGACCCTACAAAATAAAAGCCTCTAGATTATACTAATGCAATAATTGATGCAAATGGCTCAACATTATGACCCAAACTCTTCCAGGTTGTTTTTATTAGACTCTAGTGACCTTTTCAAAACACACCCCAGAGCAAATTTCACAATAAAAGTCTCCCATTTACTCTGTAATACAGCAGCTATTCACCTAATAACATGGAAAACCAGTGATTTAACATTTGGAAATGGATTCTATATCACTGCTGGGCATGACCCATCTTTTGATGCACATCCATGATAGACTTTACAAATAAGACTACAGGGACTCTACAGAATAAAAGCCTCTTCCTTATACACACTCATACATTCTGGCATATTGCTCATAGCCATTTGTAATTTCATCACTGCAATGGCTCTGAGCATGCGGGCGGAGCCCGCCATTAGTGATTTCATCACTGCAATGGCTCCTAGCAGGCGGGCGGAGCCCGCCATTGGTGATTTTTTTCATCGCTGCAAGGGCTCCTAGCAGGCGGGCGGAGCCCGCCAATTGCGCTTTACCCACTGTGGTTCAATATGGACAACCCATATTACCCTTGTGCATCATATGCTGTGCACGTCTATTTCCCAGATTTCAGCACAAGTGGCACACAGCTCTCTTTGCCCATGACCTAGCCCTCTTTCCTTCCCTCAGCAGCCCTCAAAGGCGTAAGCAGTTGGTCTGGGGAGCCCCAATGTCACTTGCCAGGGCCGTATTGGCCCAGTTACCCAGACGGGCAGTAGGTGGCCCCCCTCAAAATTTCTTTAGAAATTTTCTAGTTTGAGTCACTGTTGCCCTTCTATCAGCTCGAACCAGTCTGGCCATTCTCATCTGACCTCTGGCATCAACAAGGCATTTCCGCCCACAGAACTGCCGCTCACTGGATGTTTTTTCTTTTTCGGACCATTCTCTGTAAACTCTAGAGATGGTTGTGCAAGAAAATCCCAGTAGATCAGCAGTTTCTGAAATAATCAGACCGGCCCTTATGGCACCAACAATCATGCCACGTTCAAAGTCACTCAAATCACCTTTCTTCCCCATACTCATGCTCGGTTTGAACTGCAGGAGATTGTCTTGACCATGTCTACATGCCTAAATGCACTGAGTTGCCGCCATGTGATTGGCTGCTTAGAAATTAAGATTTAACGAGCAGTTGGACAGGTGTACCTAATAAAGTGGCCGGTGAGTGTATATTTTCAACCTGTTGAGCCATTTTATTTCCCACTACAAACCAAAGGAGGTTTCTCAAATGATACTTGAACACCAATTTACCCAGCTGCCGTTCTTAAGCTGTATTTCTGTTCTGGGCAAGAAATCTATTAAGATACATCTGATCACCAAATCTGCCAAAGGTTTATAGCATATTTGGAATCAAATAAAAAATTAGAAACTTTGTTCAGGTTTTACACCCACTACAACTAAGGTTTCTATTTTAGAGGTAAAATTCTGGTGTTCTATTTTTAAGGAGAGGGATTTTTTATTCTGCTTAAAGGTGATAAAAAAATTTTATTGGGAAAAAGAAACATGTGAAGATATTTCAGAATATCGTTTTAAAGTTAAAAGCATGTAATATGTATAATAGTAGGTTATGTTAAGGGAAGCTAAACTAGTGCATCTGAAACGTCAATGATATTGATTTGGTTAAGTTGATGCCTGAAACAAATGGTGTGCATTAAATCATTTGCACCAACGTCAATAGAATTTGACTTTTGCTGTGTTGTCTTTAAAGGCTCAATAATAATTGTCAGTTTGCATGAAAAAGAAAAATCCTGTAATTGTATTGTACGCAAAGATCAAAGCCCTGGACAAACAGTAAAGGTTAGGAAAATAATACATAATGCATCCACTCTTTCTTGTTCTACCATGTGTTAGATAATCTTTTGGTTTTGTTCCCAGGAAATGCTGAGTCATGTATTTTTGGAAGGAAGTGGGTACATTACAGAGAGCTCCTCCAGCCTCCTTCCCTCCCATCCACTTCTCCTGTTTTCTAGTCACATTCCTGTCCGCAAGCAGCTGCTTTCAGTGGCCATCAATAAAAACACCAACTGAATGCTGATCACACAGGTTAATGGGAACACTTTACTGAACATGGGCCAACTCTTCCGACAAAAATAGTTGCAACTTCCTAGTTTTACAGAAATACATCAGGCTTTCTGATACACAAACATTGTGTATGACAAATGAAGCTTCATTTCATTATCTGGAACAAAAGCTATCCCAGGTAGAAAGAGAAGACTATAAATGAGAAAATAAATGTGCAAAACAATTGATGTTATGCAACAAGATCTTATATAGTATATGATCTAGCAGAGCGTGTCGCTATGAACTGCAGAACTGTTATTAGCTGTCTGTTTATAACAGCATAAAGTTTGGAGATGCAGCAGGCGATAACTTATTACTGCTGTCATTTGCAAAGCACTCTAAGTGAATCATCTATCAGGAAATTGCTGCTTATCTGTTTGACGAGAAGAAGCAAACGAAATGTGCATGTTAATAATTTAGAAGGAACACTTTGAGCATTTAATAATAATAACAAAAAAGTTTAGAGTAGTTCTGGGTCATTTTTGTGATTTTTCAGGGCTATGTTTGTATAGCTACCACTGCCAAAGGCTGTTTACAGATTATCATCTTCTCTGGATAAACTGAATAAAGGATAAAACTTTTTTCTGTTCTTACATGTCTGAAACATCTGGCTTGGGACAAACAGAAAAACAGTTGGATTACTCTGAATGTTTATCTACAACAGAATCGGAGTAAGCAGCGACGGCATCTAAGGCAGGAACCTCTGGTCTTATGTTTAAGTCTGAATCCAGATATAAAGGATTGTTCCAGCAGGATGGCTGCCAACGCAGAGTGCAGTCGCCACACAAGAAATCCCAGACCCTGATGTCAAAGGAAAGACAAGGTCAGAACCTAGCAGGATGATCCGGAGGGTGAAACCAAAGCTGATGTCGTTGATGTGGTCAGTTGTCAGAGCCAGGAGGTCAGACGTCTGCTTAGGCGCCGAGGGAGAATCCAGGATGGAGTCGGGTCACAATTCCAGGTAAGGCAAACAGTGTGGCTGACAGGCTCGACGAGGGCAGGGAGGCTCAGTGGTCCGGAGATGGTTCTGGTTGATAAACAAGCATGCAAACATCAGAAGACAGGTCAGGCAAACAAATCAGACAGGAAGAGGCAGGCTCAGAGGTCGAGAGGCAGAACGGGTCAGGATTAGGTAGTCAGAACACAAGAATGCTGGAATAAGTCTCACCAAAGGCTCAAAATAATCAGGCACTGATGACTGGTCTGAAGGCTGGTTATATAGTGACTAATGCAGGTGGATAAGATGAGCGGGTAATGAGAACTGCTAAGCAGGTGTGAGAAATGAGCGATCAGACCAGGCATTAGTGCTGAGATCATGACAGATATTCACAACATTAAAGTTGCAAATAGCAATAATACTAAAATAGAACCTGAAACATAATCAACATGTAAATTAAAATCTAACAAGGGGGGAATGCCTCGTGTGAGAATCTAATTTAACATCTGCATCGTTTCTCAGCCCCCTGACTTCACTTATACTGGAAACTCTTATCAGTGTTTTTCTAGAAACTAATTGGGCTCCAACTGAAAATAATTTATTTGCCTTCCCCTTTGTTTAGTTGCAGCATTTATGTTACATATTTATAAATATAAATGGAAGTAATAAAAATGTTTTCAGAAAGTAAAGAGAGGAAAGCACAGATATTGTTTTTCAAATGTATAGAGAGTAAAAGTAAAAAGTCCACAGAAAGCTAAATAGTGGAGTACAAACAGAAAAAAAGCTTCTTGAGTACCATATGTATCTTTACTTTGTTACTTAACATCTCTGTCTGGTTTATTCGTTCACCACAACATAAATAAATAAGCCTCTTTGGGTGATTTTCTGATAATGTAAAATGAGAAGAATATTGTTTTTAAGAAAACACAACAAATCAAAATTTCTTTTCCACAAAAAGCTTTAAATTAATAATAGCTTTATTCAAACTAATATCCTCTAATTACACCACTCCACTATTTAGAGGAGAAGAACTTATCTGGTTTCCCCTGCTGTTCTTGCTATATACTGTAAGCACATATTTCCTAACACAAATCAGTGCACTGACTGCATCACAGGCTTCTGTGACCTTTTTACAGAGGCGTCCAAGGATTAGTCAGCCAAATGAGCCTAAGCCACAATCAATAACCCGTCTAAATCATCAACAGCCTTGAAGATCAGAGACACCCTTCCTCCATGGCTCCTTAAGCAACTACAGAGGGGAGGAATGTGCTTGGACAGCATTTCCTCCCATCCCAATGTTTGCAGACTGTCACTGAAGCTTAAACAGGTTAGAAAATGGGTCATTTATATCTGTTCGGTCCTGAGATAACCCAGAGGTTAATGGAAGCTGTCCCATACAAGTTACAGAATGAGTATAAAGTGCAGAACGGTAAATCAGTGGTAAATCTTTCTAAGTATGTCAAAGCACGTTTTGTCCTGCAGACTGAGCCACTCCATATCTTCTCTTTTTGTCTGATCCAAATGAATGATGATTTAAGATATCAATGCTTCCTATATATCCTCATCTTTCTTAGACTGTTTCTTGCAACAATCCCCCTTTATAGCCTCTAAATCAGACTTCTAACCAGTTCATTCACAGAGAAAAAACATCCTCAAGAAAATTTCAAATGTTTGTCAGATAGTCCAAGAAGGCAACATGCAATATCTATGTGGGTTGAGGTTATTTCAGTATGTAATGTCATTTAGGCTTTCTAATCATTAAACCCAGATGTCTGTTTTTGTTCTTAGCTGAACGATGTGTCATCAGTTAAGTCAATGGTCAGAAATGCTACAAGCTGAAGGCTAAGAATATTTCAGTTTAACAGGAGTTTCCCTAAAGTTAGAACGAAAATTTTGCTCTGGAAGGCATTAAAAAAAGATGCCGTGAGAGCACTTGTGGGCTTTGAAAATGTATGAAAAAATTATTCTAATTACAAGCTTCAAAGCCTCTTCCAAAGTTGCTACATGTTAGACATGCATAGAGTAGTGCATGTCCTATGTTCAACCAGGGGTGGATAATTCAGGTCCAGAAAGTAATTGATTGATTGATTGATTGATTGATTATTGATCTCACAATGGGGAAATTTAGTTGTTACATCAATACTCAAATAGTCAAAGAAGAAATAGTCATCCTGTACCCTTAAACAGGTGATTAATCTGCATTGGGGGGCTGGAAATGGAAATGGTTGGAACTGATCTCTGTACAGTTTTTTTACTTTCTGGACCTGGATAATTCACCTCTGCTGTGAACTCTAAGCAACACCTAAAAAAAATCTATAAAATCTATACTATATTGCTGCAAACAGCATGTCTTACTGTTTGGATGTTGTGTTCAGGCTGATCTGCTGTGTTCATATTCTGCATCATACTCGCTAAAGAATAGGTCAGACATTTTAGCTGTGCACCTTGGCCCCTTCTTCCACATGTTTGCTGTCTACCTCACATGACTTGTTTAAATATGACTTCTAAGACTTTTCATTGATCAATGGCTTTTTTTGTCTACTTGATGAAGGAAAACTGAGAGAATATGTGGCTTTTAATTCTCCTATTTAAAATGCATCTATATTGACATTATGTCAAGTTCTGCAAGAGGTAAAGAGCATCATAGAAAATGAGAGATTGAGTGAATTTGTAATTGAAACAAGAAGATGATTTTATAGAAAATGGAAGATGAAACAGACATATCACAGCTGAAAATCTTTTAATATATAATACACCATTTCCTCTTATAAAATACACTGAATTTTGATTACAAAAGATGACACTGTGGAGGATATTTAATTAAACTGCCAGAAAAGTCTAACTAAAGTAACATTAAACAGATTAATAACCTGATAAAAATGACATTAAACCTAATCTGGCTTATTAAAAATAATTCATAAAATTATAGTTATGAAGTTTGAGTGTATTTTCAAAGCAGACTGTTTGAGTGTCATTGCATTTCGACCTTCTAACCACGTGGGGGCAGTAAGTTCACAACTCCGCTACACCACTGATCTCTATTACACACAGAAGAAGTATTGTTATCACTTTCCCTACATTTCTCCTGTACTTACACTTTTAATCAACTAAGGAGACTCCGTCGGATAAATTCAAACAATGTCTAATGACAAGGTGAGAACTTTTGTTTTTAAAATGTATTTTTTTAATGTAAAAGTCCGTTTTAAAATGCACTGTTGTTGATGTAGCCCGTTAATGGCCGCTAGCAGTTAGCATTAGCTTGTAGTTATGTCAATCACTGTAGCTGTCTCTCGCCTTTGGCTATGCTAGTGGTATGCTTCATTTCTGTGCATAAAATCCAACGGAAATCATAGAAAATACAACAATCCCGTTTTAGCCTAATGTGAACTCTTATGCTGGACTTGACTGTTATGGTTAAGCTGCCTAAACATTGTCCGAAACTTTAAGGGACTTTGAGAGTTTAACACCTTCTTTATAAATGAATAAAATGCATTAATAAAAATGTTTTTTGTTGTTGTTAGGATTTCAGACAGCAGCTCTAACCTTTTTCCGCTCTGTGTTTCTGTGGATGTCACTATAGAATCCTCTAAATCAGCTCAGGGACCTGGTGGAGCTGAAAGATCAGCTGGAGGACATCCAGAAACGGGTGGAGGAAGAAATTCAAGTTGGGATTCCTCCAGTAAGAGTCCTTCTGTTAAGTTCGGTTCAGAGGGGAGATTAATTTAAGAGATGAAGATTGATAGTAATCAGGGGCGGATTTAGGAAATTTGGGGCCCTAGGCAAAGACGGGGATGGGGCCCTCTGAATTAAGAAGACAACACATAAAACAGACCCATTATACAGATACAGAAAGTTTTAATAGAACAGAAATACATTGTTTGTTCTATGTTTTGTCCCTCTCTTCTTGTCCCTTTTCTTGTTGTTTTCCTCTCCTATGTTCCTATGTTCTCAGCTGATTTTTCATGCTGTCTCAAAAGGAATGAAAGATTTTTTCCAATCACTGAGCTGACTTAGCCGATTGTTCCTTCCTGTGTTTCCAAAAAGGCGACGGCAAAAGTAAATAACACAGTCCTTGTTGCTGTTTGTGTGGACCTTTCTGCACATGTGCAGCAAATGGACTGATCCAATCTGATCTGCTTAGACGCACTTAATATTACAAGCGTTCCAATGCGGTTTTAACGAAAGTATTTTTATCAAATACATAATGAATGTTCACAAATGAGAAAAAGTTGTATTAACCGTACATGTAAACAGAGTTTTATGGGGCCCCCAGGAACTTGGGGCCCTAGGCAACTGCCTAGTATTGCCTAATGCTAAATCCGCCCCTGATAGTAATTCATCATCTTAATTCTGACCTTCCTTAGGCTTTGAAAGTTTGACCTTAATTAAAAACTTGAGCTGAGCTGTGGGAACATTTTGGTGTGAATCAACTCAAAAAGCCAATTGATTTAATCTCCTCTTTTTCCAGGGAGGCAGCCTGCTCGCTTCTCCTTTCTTGAAGGGTTTCCTGGCTGGTTATGTGGTCGCCAGGCTCCGCTCTTCGGCACTGATGGGTGTTGCAGTAGGAACATGCACAGGGATATACGCAGCGCAAAACTACGCTGTTCCAAATATTGAAAACACAATCAAGGAGTACATTCAGAACCTGAAGGCAGGAAGAAAATGAGAAAAGGGTAGCAAAATAGAGGATGATTACAACATCAAGATGGCTCCTGTAAAGCTATACGCATGGAATGGACATGCACTTGATCGCTATTTTGTGATGGGATTATTTTCAACCATGCTGTATGCAGGGTGGTCGATTTTTATAACATTCAGGAAAATTGGGGATAGAAATGTAAACATTTGTAGTAGAATGATGAGATTTAAAACAGATGCAGAACAGTATAAAAATGTGTAAATTAATTCAATGACAAAAAAGCCATTGTTTAAATAACAGCCCTGCCAGCTCCGAGAGTCAGTTTCAGTCTAAATATGTGTGAAAAAGTAGAATTATCACTATTGTGAGGATAGAAAAGCCCAAAGAGGGAAAAAAGTCAAATATTCTATTTTAAGATTCTATTCAGTTTGTGCAATTTTGTCAACTTATATCACAGGAAATTCCGGTTTTATTATAGTAGCTTTAAACTTGAATAAAGTTAAAAACCAGGCTCTTCATAAAGCAAAAGAAAAATGAGCTAAACACCAAGAGGAGCATTTGATGTGCTTGATAGACATTCACTAATTAGAGATGCGCCAATCAGAGAGCAGAATCAGCCAATTACTGTTTGTTTACTGAAAACGTTAGCTTATTTATTTCCTTAAATAAATTAAAACTAAGGAGGGCCTCAATTTCTAAGTGCTTGAACAACATCCTGTATCGAAGAATCAGAAATATTTTTTATAAAATATGGGAATCAGCTGCAGTTTCATAGTGAACTGGAAGCCTGTAAGGGTCAGGGAATGCTTGGTTATTGCTTTGCTACTTCTGATGTTGTGATATTGCTCCCTTGCAAATGAGTGTTTATGGGGTTTTTCATTATCTCATGTTGGTTAGAAATGACCAACAGAAGCCTTAACATTTGTAAATGCTGTTCACTTTTCATCTCAGAGCATAACTCAACCTATCAGGACTTTTTTCATCATTGCAGGTGATGGAATATTTGTTGTTTCAGATGGCTTGTCTCTGCAGTAAAATAACTTAGATGAAAAAAATATCACATCTGTTATTTTTTGCATCTGTTTTAATTTTTTTATTTAATTTTCCCATAAGTGTCTCACTTTTCATTCTGTTTCTGTCAATATGATCCAGGCTTTAATTTTTGCACAAGCATTTATGTCATATTGTTATTGCATGTGGAAATATATGGTTGATGTGTTTTATGTTCAATGTTGTAAGAGTGCCTAATCTGGTTTGGACTTGATCTCATCTCATGCCATATGTGCAATAATCTGTTTCTCAGAGATCTCGGGCTTGTTCTCTCATGCTGGAAATGTGTGGATCTTTTGCACTTCCTTTAGAGGTTTAAAGCTGTTACTTTATTTTGAAAAAAACCTTTTATTTCCCCACCTGATGTGTTAAAAACCTGTTTATTGTATTTAACATTTGGAAGATTTGCATGTTAACACATTTCCCTTTTTTAAACTGACTGAAAAACATCCAGTTTCTGCACTAATAATCCCTTATATCACTTAATTCATCAAAGTTTGAAACATGACTGTAGATAAGAAACATTGAACTCAAAGCTTCATGATGTTAACCCTTTAACTGTAAAAGTATCTCATTCTACAAGAAATTACTGTAAAGCAGCATTGAGATTTTCATATAACTGTACATTGCTAATGGTATGTTGTCTGCATTATGTAACACATAACCACACATGGCTTTGCAAGCTTTTATGAAGTATAAAAATTTGTGCCATGAAAGAAAATTTGATTTAAAAGGATTTTTGGTTGCATTGTTTCTTAAAATTGCCTTTGAATGTATAACTGAAAAAGATTTGTCCTGTTAAAACTGGGAGACAAATGCAAATATGTGCCTGTTGACAATCACTTTATCCTTATGTTGTTATGAAGGGTTTGGTCTTTTAAAAATTCAATTTCACAGATTTTGTCTTTAAGTAATAATCTTTTCTGGAATTGTTATTTTGAGCAGCTATTGTTTAACTGGTTTTCTTTTGAGGTTTTCATTCCTGCCTTGTTAATGTGTTATTAAGTGTGTGTTATGCTTTGACTGCTGCTGTGCACCAACTTTCCCTCTATGAAACAATAAATAAATAAAAATTAATCTCCATTTCTCTTAACATTTCATCCCATCTTTAATTAATGTGGACTTTAGCAAGACCAGTGTATGACTATGGTTTGATTTAAACCATTTCATTGCAGCCGAGGCTCAAGACCCCTACTTATTAGGTCCTGCTCTCACGTCTGAAAATAAAAAATTAAGCTTGGAAAAGGAGGGATTTAGAGCAATAGAATTAGCCTTTAACAGCCATACACCAGTCAGGAAAGAAAACAGTAGAGAAACAAGTTAATATCAACACAAAGCAGACATCTCTGCAAGTTTTTATTTTCTTCAAAGTATTTAAAAAACTACAAAAGAATTGGATAATTTTCTGAAAACCCAGCTATCCAACTCCAGCAAAGATCCATATATAAAGAACCAAAATGAATGTAATGATTTACAGCACAGGTAAATCAGAACACCTCAATCCAAAATGCTTTTTAGTTAAAAAACAAAAAAAAAACAACTTAAACTGCAATAACCCTTAGTAGAAACTCAGGGTTGGCTGTGGTGTTGCTCAGCATGCACACGGCCCTCTGAACCTTGGCCAGGTCTCCCCCAGGAACCACGGTGGGAGGCTGGTAGTTGATGCCAACTTTGAAACCAGTGGGACACCAGTCCACAAACTGGATGGTGCGCCTGCTTTTCATGGTTGCGATGGCGGCGTTGACATCCTTCAGCACCACATCCCCTCTGTACAGCATGCAGCAGGCCATGTACTTGCCGTGGCGGGGATCGCACTTCACCATCTGGTTGGATGCCTCAAAGCAGGAGGTTGTGATCTCAGATACAGTGAGCTACCCGTGGTACGCCTTTTCAGCTGAGATGACAGGGGCATAGGCAGCCAGGGGGAAGTGGATCCGAGGATAGGGCACCAGATTGGTCTGGAACTCTGTTGGGTCAACATTCAGAGCTCCATCGAAGCAAAGAGATGCCGTGATGGAGGACACCAACTGAGCCACCAGCCTGTTGAGATTAGTGTAGGTTGGATGCTCAACGTCCAAGTTCCTGTGGCAGATGTCATAGATGTGAAAGCACAGTCTGAGTGCTCCAAGGTGCTGTGGGTAGTGAGGATGGCATTGTAGGGCTCCACTACAGCCGTGGAAACCTGAGGAGCTGGGTAGATGGCGAACCCCAGCTTGGAATTATTGCCATAATCTACAGACAGGCGCTCCATCAAGAGGGAGGTGAAACCAGAGCCGGTTCCTCTGCCAAAAAGCTATGGAAGACCAGAAAGCCCTGAAGCCCGGTGCACTGGTCACACTGTGTAAAGAGAGGGAGAACAAGAAGGACGCTTAGAAATCTCATTTCAAATACACTTCAGCTGGCCTCAGCAACAGCTGGATTCAAACTCCAGCAGCCCAATAATATTGCCTTAAATATGTGGAAACTCAATAAATCCAACATTGAATCCACCTACCAGTTTACGGATTCTGTCCGTAACAGGATCAACGAGCTCTTTTCCCGATGGTGTAGTGTCCACGGGCGTAGTTGGTAGCAGCATCCTCCTTCCCAGAGATCAGCTGCCCAGTAGAGACTGACATTTTTTCGGGAATCCCACGGGTCACGGGATTCCCGTGGGATGGGAGTCAGTAACGATCACGTGATTGGGACGGTACAGGATTAAACATTAACGGGAGCAAACCAATAGTAACAACAAAAAAAAAACTAGGATCGATGCCAAAATTTTTTTTTAATAAAATAGAAAGAAAAAAAATCCAGTACTGTCGCCGCCATTTTGTAGCCTACACCATAATGCGAGTCAAAAAAACTACACGACCCAAAAACCAACAGTGCTTCCGCTCTGAGTTTTTCACCCGCGCTGAAAAACAACAATGGAGGGACCAACAGTTAGTGGCGAACTTGACTTGGAGAAGTTTGAAAAAAGTGATATCTTATTGAAGACAACAAGAATGGGAGTGGTGCGGGAGCAGGAGTCATTCTGAATGGGAGCGGGATGGGAGTGGAAGTAAAATCACCAGAAGTGGGACGGGACAGGATTTAGATTTCTACTCTGGCCCGGGATCGGGACGGGAAACAATTATTTTCTGTGGGAGTGGGACGACAGGAGTGAAAATCCACTCCTGTGTCAGTCTCTACTGCCCAGGTTGGAACAGTTGTTTGAAGCGCCCAGTTCTCACTTCATCTAAGAGACACATTTTAATTATAGACCGGATTTATTTGTTTGACTGAGTATAAAGATAAATAAGATCAAATAAATATATTTACCAACAACAGAGGGCTCTAAGTCCACAAAAATCGTTCTAGGGACATATTCTCCTGCTCCAGTCTCATTGAAGAAGGTGCTGAAAGAGCAGTCTCCTCCACCAGTGCGCATTACACTTGGATTATGGCCGTCTGGCTGGATCCCATGTTCAAGGCAGTAGAGCTCCCAACCGGCATTCCCGATCTGAACGTCAGCCAAACAAAGATTGCATAATTACCTTATATTTTATAATAATTTGGTTATAAACGGAGACAAATAGTCATGTCATTCAAACAGATATAATTTAACAGCATATCTTCTGGGGCTAATGTATACATGCTACAGTTGTAATCATTATCCTATAATCCCTCATTCCTGTTGGAGACAGTGGAGTCAAATATGAGATTATAACCCTTGTTCAAAACTTCTGCCAGTTACCTAAGTTCCTAACGGGACAAAATAAATAAATAACAGGGACCGAAATAAACCGTTAGGGACAACCGCTACAGCAGGGAAAAAAAGTGCGCAATGAGCTATCCAGAGCAAATGTTGGTAAAAACCAAACCTGACCTAAGTTGAAAGTGCCTGAAAACTTTTTTTTTTTGTCAATAAAAGCTACCATTTCGTTAATAAAGCAAAAGCCTTGCCTGTTGAATTAAAATGCTAGCTTGTTCAAAGCATTCGGCTCAACTTCCATTAATGTCAGTTTACAAGCCTACATTCAAATATATTTTTAAAAACTTTTCATATTAATCTTACCATTTTGTAAAGTCGTTGCTGTTAACTTTAACTGAAACCGTCTAAAACGCTCCAATCTATCAGTTGTGCTGCTGACAGGACATAAAATAAAGAAAATCTAAACGGTTTGAGCTCATTCGTGAAATGGACCATACCATTACGTTGGGGGTGTTGGACTTTACCATTGATCATTAATCACAAAATCAACTAAAACTTAGTAGTAATAATTTTAGTACTTAATTATTATCCCCAATACAAAACTTAAAAATGAGAGGTTATTAAATGCAAGATTATTAACATTAATAGAAGACGTTTAGAAATATTAGATCTTTTAAATAGATTTGTACATGAAATAACTTACACTTTCTCAATGTATCAGTTCTGCTTCACATGATTGACACGTGCCCACAGACATCTTCATTCATACATTTATTTCTCATAGCCCACACAACGACAACCACTGGGAAAATATGTATACCCCTGTGTATAGTGACTAGGATTGGCTATTGATGTTTACCGTCCTTCTTCCTCCTCAAATATTTGTCTGAAAACCAGTTTGCTCCTTTTCCTAAACATGCTTTGAAATTGCTTTAATTTAATATTCAGTTATTGAAATACTCAGATTTTTTGTGCAAATTTGATGGATAAACAAGTTTCCCTCCAATAATTTATGATCTTTGTGGGGCCAGTCTAGTCCAAAATGACAGGGCCGATTTTTTGTCCCAGTCCATTTATGATCTTTGTTTTTCACATTTGATCATCTCACACCCATAAAAATAATTTTCCTTTTTTTCTGCTTATCCAATTGAGAATCAGCTTTCTTTTATGTAAAAGCAGAAGCATGTAATTGTGCAGTTAACAGAACATGAAATATATGCAGGTAACAAAAACTGAAAACTGTGTGATTTAAAATTAGTAGAAATCGAACTCTTCAGAGATTTTTCAAAGAACATTAGTGACTGAAACACACTGCAGACAGGTCAGAGGTCATGTTGTGGAGAAGTTTAAAGCAGAGTTTGGTCATATAACCACCTTACAAGCCTTAAACATCCCACAGACAACTCAGGGTTCTGCTTTGTGGGAGTTTTGTTGAACGTCCTGCTGAACAGGAGATAAAGTAGATATTAGGAGTTGTAAGACAACCAGTCTTTTTCCTGATGCTTTATCATTTGTACTTGAATTTCCATAAGGTGTCAGGATCCCAGCTTTTGTGTTTGTCTGTTTTTCTTGTCTTTTGTGTTTCTCCCTTCCACCACCAGGAGGCGCCTCCTCACACACCTGCAAGCTGTTACCTCATCACCGGACTGCTCTTAAAGGAATAGTACACCCAAAACATGATTAGCCTTCATTTTCTACTCACCCCCATGCTGAACAAAACTCTGGAGTACTTTTTTGATATCTCAAATGCATCTGGAGATCTGGGAGGCTTCTTGCTGTCTGCTGACATTCAAATAATGGAGGTCTATGGCGCCCGAGACAGAAAGGTCCACAAAAGTCCACAAAAACGTGTCAATATTCCTCCATACTGCTCGTCCAATGTAATCCAAGTGTCCTGAGTGGGTAGCATCCAGAATTTACTCGAAACGAAGTCATTTAGAACGTTTTAGAGCCTAAACAGTAGTGTATAGGATTTCCTAATAGCGCCCCCATGCGCGCTCACGATTCTACGGAAGCCGGCAGACCAAACCGGAAG
This sequence comes from Cyprinodon tularosa, assembly GCF_016077235.1. Taxonomy (NCBI): domain Eukaryota; kingdom Metazoa; phylum Chordata; class Actinopteri; order Cyprinodontiformes; family Cyprinodontidae; genus Cyprinodon; species Cyprinodon tularosa. The sequence goes on from NW_024038600.1 coordinate 14,930, forward strand.
GAAGTGCGCATTCAGCGTCTGCTCTGCCGATAATGCAAGCGTAGAAGAAGAAATGTGCTGTTTACCTGTGCAAAGAAAGAAACAACGAAAGAAAAATGTCTGAGGACTTCAGTGTTGAGGAAGAGCATGAGTTCTTTGCCGAGCTGAATGCGCTGGTTTGGTCTGCCGGCTTCCGTAGCGTCGTGAGCGCGCATGGGGGCGCTATTAGGAAATCCTATACACTACTGTTTATGCTCTAAAAACATTCTAAATGACTTCGTTTCAAGTAAATTATGGACGCTACCCACTCAGGACACTTGGAATACATTGGACGAGCAGTATGGAGGAATATTGACACGTTTTTATGGACTTTTATGGACCTTTCTGTCTCGGGCGCCATAGACCTCCATTATTTGAATGTCAGCAGACAGCAAGAAGCCTCCCAGATCTCCAGATGCATTTGAGATATCAAAAAAGTACTCCAGAGTTTTGTTCAGCATGGGGGTGAGTAGAAAATGAAGGCTAATCATGTTTTGGGTGTACTATTCCTTTAAGCTGCTGGTTGCCACTACTTCGACGCCAGAGTGTTTGCCAGTTTGGGGAACTCTAGCCAAGCCTTGTTTATGCTGAGTCTAATGTGAGTTTTTGCATTTTGAGTTTTTGTTCTCTACCCAAGCTGAGATCACATTGAGTTTAACTGAGCGCTTGTTTCTCCCTGAGTCTCAGCTTTGTTTGTTCTTTGCCTTTCGGCAGGAAGCCTTCCTGCAAACTGGACCTTTTCGGGCCGCCTTCTCCCAAATGGGATCAGCTGAGTCTTACACTGAGCGACGGATTCCAAACAGGAGGTTTGGATCCAGCCACCTTTGAGCACGCTGAGATCACTCTCTGAGTAAGGAAGTCATCTTCACCACGACCCGTTCAAGTACCACAGGAAAACTGAGTTGCAACCAGCGGCTGCATCATTCCACTCCGTCTGAGTTCTGGGTAAACCCTGTTCCGTCTTTCAGTTTTCCGGCCGAACAGAGTTCGGAGGAACTCTGCACCGAACTCTAAATACCTTTCAATAAAAGCCGTTCAAACTTTTACTCTGTGTCTCTCTGTTTGGCTTCACTGCATGTGGGTCCGAGCTTTAGATAAAATCATGATATAAGGGATGAACGATTAAGAAAAAAGATGAGTGTGGCACAAATTCAAATGTGCAAATAATGATTATTCACCCACATTTGACAAGTGGGGCAAGAGGAACATTAATACTTCCCTTGCCCCATAGTAACCTTGGCGGTGCTGCAGAGATCCACAGCTCGGGTACGATAATCTTTCCATTTCCATCTGCCAATCTGGTCGTTATGAAGTGGCAAAAAGAAAGCCCTGTTTGCAGCTTTCAACAAGCTATAGCAGACCCACATCAAAATCCTCAGTGAAATATGGTCATGGCACCATTGTGTTACGGAGGTTGGTTGAGTGGGTTGAAGGGGCGTGGTCAGAGTTGATTAGGAGATGGGTGCAGGGAAACACAGGGTAATTCCAGGGGTAATTATATGAGACGCTGCTAAAGAGCAAAGACTGTACCGAGGTTTAGTTTCCTGTAGGACAATAACCTGAAAGGTATAGTGGAGGATGCTCTTTTTCCAGGTGGATCACCAAAATAAGTGGTCCTCCTAAATGTCAATGATTCTGGGATATGTTTACATAAGGCCGTCCTACGTGCTCGTCCCCATTTTCACTTACCGGTGGTGAGTCTGACATTGTGGAAAAATTGCAAATCTTCTTTTAGAAAGTAAGCTTGTATGAGCGATGCAAACAGCAGCTTTTAAACAGAGCGTGCATGAGGAGAAATGGGCCGCGTGCTGGTACAGAGTAGTGCATGTGCATTTCTTTTTTTTTTAACTGAAGAGGGGAGTCTTTTCAAAAATTCGCGAAAATCCTTCGCTGTACATTCAGCCAGATCTAAAACCAAATTGTCCAAAGAAAATATATAATGGTCAGATTGCTTCTGTCAAAGCCCAAATCTGAGTCTAAGTGATTATTTGGACTTCCTTTTTTACGGGCTGCTAGAGTAAGCAACAAACTTATCCTTTTTATAATTCTGTTGTAGTCCAGCAACTGTCCCTTTTTAAATCAGAAATTTCCTGCAATATAAACATTAGGGTAATGGCAAGGATGCATTCCATCCCAAAGGATAAACCAATATGTTTATAGAAAATGAACAAATAATGAAGAGAATACATCTGCAAAAAATGCAATATGAAAAGCACTGCAGCAAAGGTGGAGGAGAATCTGAGAGCAGAGCAGGGGCCCCATGAATGAGAGAATACTGACACCTTCAGGCCGAAGGGGCTTATTGTTGACCAATGTGATCCAGCAGAAAGCAGCATGAGCTCAGAAAACATTTTGACCTCAGGTTACACCTTCCTTCTTTCTTTGGTGTGCTGTTGTTAATTAGGTATAAATGTAGAGCCAAATACATTAGAATATAAGAGGAAAATAAAAATTCACCACAGGAAGTGTGAAAATTATATAGAGACATACAATGCCCTTCGCAATTATTGGCAGCCCATTTAAGATGTGGTCGAGGACTTAAAAAAATTCTCCTTTTCTTTTAAATAACAAAGAACCCAAATACAAAAAAAAGAGAAAAATCCAACCTTTTATTTAAGTTCATTACTTTGGTGGTAAAAATAAAATCACACATTTAGAAAATAAAAAACATGAAATCATGTGTCCCACAATTATTGGCACCCCTAACAATTCCACTAAAAACTATAATTGATTTCCTTTCAATGTATTTTTCTGTAGTTGCTAAAGTTGGTTAGGGTATCTAGGGACTTTTAATTAGTAATTCATGACTTCCTGTTTTGCCTGGGGTATAAATATGACGTGACACAAAGGCCTAATTCTCTTACCAATTAGTCAACATGGCAAAGACAAGAGAACACACAATTCAAGTAAGGCAGACCTAGGCCTACCTAGTCTGGAAAAAGAGTTCTTTTTCATAATATTCACTCGGTGTCTCGCTATGGGATGCAGCCTCCTGCAGCCCTGATAGAAGCATTTATCTCAATCTGCCAATCCTGCTTGGCCGGTGAAAGTGCTCGTCTTACGCCACGCCCCGTAGCTCCGACTACTAAAGCGTGTGTGGATCACGGCACTTCAATTCAAAACCTCTTCTCACCTGAGAGCTTATCTCATGTCGGAGCCTTCTGCTAGTTTAACTGCCCACAGATGTACATTGCTAGTTTCCGTCGCAGGACGCTAGCACTGTGCTCTGGCTTCTGCCCTGTTCGCTCACTCCAGACCGGACCGGTATTCTTTTCCATTCATTTCACGGCGGAATCCCTCTCTGCTCCCCTCCGCGGACACTCGAGTCGGACGAGCATTTAGCACACCAGCTACTTTCTCGACCCCACCACGCTAGCACGCCAGCTAGCTTCGGTTCCTTTCCCAACCAGCACTCCAGCTCGTCGGAAAATGGCAACCGTCAAAAACCCCCACGCCAGGGGAGACTACCGTCTTTGTGGCTGCAGGAATAAAATTTCAGAGAAAGACACCCACCCGGTGTGCAGTACCTGTCTGGGAGTTGACCACGCCAGGTTGGCCCTCGAAATTCCTGGCTCCTGTGGGCACTGCAAAGTGTTTCCCGAGGAAGACGTGCTGGAAGTCAGCCCCATGGAGGAGGATGACGACACTTCGTTCCTCATATCAGAGGAAGAGGATGACACCTTCATGGCCCCAACCCAGCCTGAAAAGCCAAAGCTGCCGAGCCCTTCCACCAAGGAAGACAGGGGAGCGAGCTCACCAGCTCCCTCCCTCCATGTGGATCTGCTCGACGTGTGCAAATGCGCGGCGGAGAAGCTGGAGATCCCCTGGCCGGTCGCAATAGTGGAGCCCACCCGGTCCCGCTACGAAGGCAAATGGCTTCCCTTGGCGCGAAATACGGTGAAACAGCTTCTTCCTGTCTTCCCCGAGTTGCTGACTGAGCTCTCCAAAACATGGACTAACTGCCCATACAGCAACAGGAGCCCTATTTCAGGCGCAGCATCCCTCGATCGCAAGGCGATGGATGTCCACGGTCTCCTCTCCAGCCAGCTGTCCGCGGCTTCCCCCAGGCACCCGATGCTGCAAGCTAAGCCCGAGCGGTTTCAGTCCGCGCTAACCGAAAGGGCATACAAAGCAAGAGCCCTCATCGCCCTCTCCATCCTCACTGCCTACCAAGCGGAGTTGTTTGGCGCGTCTGCTGAGGAGCAAGACCCGGACACGTGGGAGGAGATGGTGGTCATCGTAGATTTATCTCTCCATATCCAACGTGTCTCGGTCCAGGCCACGGGAAAGGTGATGGCAACCCTCGTCATCCAGGAGCGAGCGCGATGGCTCAGTCTCGCCAACCTGACCAACAGGGAGCGGGATGACATTCTGGATATGCCGATCGTCCCTGAAGGCATCTTCGGCTCTGCATTGGCCACAATGCAGCAAAGATGCGAGGCAAAGAAGAAGGACAACGAGGCCCTCAAACTTTGTCTCCCTCGCAAAGCCCCAGAGCCTTCACCTCCAGTGCAGCGCAAAATCTTTGCGCAAGCTGCCTCCCAGCCGCCGCGTTTTAAAATACCGAGACGGCTACCACCGCTTTGTCCGCCCCCTCCGATGAGGAAGGAGCGCGGAGCCGGCTGGCAGGGAAAACCTGCCTCCCCGACCGCTGCGCCGCCGCCGCCCACAGCAGCCGCGACCACGGACCCACAGGCGAGGAAGAAAAAGAGAGCGGCCTGACAGCCAGCAGTTCCTCAGTTGGTGCAGCCTGCCATTCCCCGTTGCGCAGGCCCACCGTTTTGGCTTGTTCGAGCACGCCCGGCGCCACCGTTGCCCATCCCAGAGCCGGTCCGCGGGGAGAGGGACAAGCCCCCCGGAGGTTTGCGCGGTTGCGCCCCGAGCGGAGTGTCCACAAGCACAGTCACACACACATGTTCAAAGAATGAATGGTGTCAAAATAAAAATAATAAATCTGTCACAGCCAGGCCACGAGCCGAGGGTGCAGATAATAAAAAAAAGCCAAAACAGACAATGCTCTCTCCATAAGCAGGGTGGCCGCTCAGCCCCCTGCAGCTCTGCTCCCGGGACGGGCGAAGCCGTCCCCGCAGAGCGGAGCGCCCCACGGTACCTCCGGTGGTGCCCGAGAATTATTTCTCGGTTCTACCACAGGGGGGCGCAGGGCAGGAGCCGCAATATGTTCCTCCGCTTTCTCTCAGATGGGAAAGCTGGAGAGCAGCAGCAGCTCCACCGTGGGTGTTGCGCACAATTTCCCGGGGATACAGGCTTCAATTCACCACTGTCCCTCCCCGTTTCTCCGGCGTAATACACTCACATGCACAGGGGGAATCAGCTCGAGTCTTATGGGAGGAAATCCTCTCTCTGATAGACAAATGAGAGGTTTCTGTCGTATCTCCCGAACAGAGTACTGCTGCGTCTAGTAAGACCGAATGACTGGTTTTCGTCCGTGGATCTGAAAGACGCGTATTTCCACATTCCCATTTATCCTCCTCACAGACAATATCTCCGATTTGCCTTTCAAGGGGTGTGTTACGAATACCGTGTTCTATCATTCGGTCTGTCTCTCAGCCCTAGGGTTTTCATACGATGCACAGAGGCCGCGGTACCTCCGCTCAGATGCCGGGGGATACGTCTGGCCACGTATTTGGACGACTGGCTCCTGTTAGCGCAGTCAGAACAGGAAGCCAGGGTTCACACACATATTGTCACAGCACATCTGATGGATTTGGGTTTGTGATAAATATGGAGAAAAGCCACCTATCTCCAACGCAGGAGATATGCTTTCTGGGATTATCCCTTCGCTGTTCCGTTCACAGCTCGCCTGTCTAAGGAAAGGGTGTTGACATTCAGAGCGTGCCTTGCACATTTCCGTCTGCACAGGTCTGTCCAGTTCAGACTGTGCCTTCGGTTGCTGGGTCTGATGGCCTCAGCCATCCTCGTGATTCGCCTCGGCTGCCTTCACATGCAAGACTTTCACATAAACTTTCTCGAACTTTCGGTGGTGTTTCTTTCCCTGAGACACTTCCTCCCATTCCTCTCGGGTCACCATGTCCTGGTGAGGACAGACAACACGACAACAGTGGCGTATATCAACCGCCAAGGGGGCCTGCGCTCCCGTATGTTGCACGATCTGGCACGCGACCTGATTCTCTGGAGCAGTGCCCACTTTCTCTCCCTGAGGGCGACGCATGTCCCGGGAGACTTAAACACGGGTGCGGACCTGCTGTCCAGAGGCGCGCCGATGTACGGGGAATGGACGCTGCACCCGCAGGTCGTGGAGCAGATATGGGCGCGCTACGGCTGCGCTCAGATAGATCTGTTCGCGTCCAGGGAAAACGCTCGATGCAAGCTGTTCTTCTCTCTGAGCACTCTGAATGCCCCTCTGGGCGTAGACGCACTAGCACACGCTTGGCCGCATGAGCTTCTATACGCGTTCCCACCGCTGGCCCTGATACCCCCCACTCTCGCCAGAGTGAGGGCATCCAATCACAAGCTGATCCTGATAGCTCCGCACTGGCCAGTACAACACTGGCTGGCGGAGATATTCCAGATGCTGTGCGCCCAGCCTTGGGAGCTGCCACTGCACAGGGACTTGCTCTCCCAGGGGGCGGGGACAGTGTTCCACCCGCACCCGGAGCGACTGCAGCTGTGGGCCTGGCCCATGAGTGGCTTAATTTAACCACTGCTGGGCTCCCTCAGAGTGTAATTAATACTATCCAAAACGCCAGGGCTCCCTCCACTAGGAATCTATATGGCTCCAATTGGGGACTGTTTGAGCGGTGGTGTCTTGAACGGGACTACGTTCCCTTTCAGTGTTCTGTACCAGTGATTCTGTCGTTTTTACAGGAACTGATTGATAAAGGAAAAGCCTTTTCCACGGTTAAGGTTTATCTGGCAGCTATAGCAGCATGCCATATAGGATTTGGAGACAAAACGGCGAGCCAACACCCTTTGGTATGTCGGTTTATGAAGGGCGCCCGCAGGCTTCTCCCTGTCTCCAGACCTTTGCTGCCTCCGTGGGATTTGTTTGTGGTTCTGGAGGGGCTCAAGGGACCCCCATTTGAGCCGTTGTTGGGGACCAGTCTTAAACATCTGTCTCTCAAGACAGTGCTGTTACTGGCTCTGGCCTCTGCGAAACGAGTCAGCGACATTCATGCGCTTTCTGTGAACCCCGCATGTACACGCGTATGGTGCTGAAGCCCAACCCGGCCTTTGTTCCTAAAGTGGTTGGTTCTTGTTCACAGATCGAGCTAGCGCCATTCTCCGCCTCCCCCGGTGAACAGCGTGCGCACATGCTGTGCCCTGTTCGAGCCGTGCGCTCTTATCTGGACAGGATGCAGAGCTTCAGGAGGAGTGATTAGCTCTTTGTCTCCTGGGCGGAGCCCCGTAAGGGACAGCCGATCACAAAGCAATGCCTCGCCCACTGGGTGGTGGAGGCTATAGCTTTGCCGTATGGAAGCAGGGGTCTGCAACCCCTGGCGGGTCTGCGTGCACACTGTATGCGTGGGATGGCTGCGTCCTGGGCTTTATTTCGGGGAGTGTCCGTTCAGGACATTTGTTCAGCGGCGAGTTGGTCCTTGCCTCTGACTTTTGTACGGTTCTACATGCTTGACGTGTCTGGACCGTGCGTGGCCAGTGCGGTCCTAGAGTCATAACTGAACTTGTGGACCTTCCCCATTGCCCGGTTTCCAGTTCGATAAGCTGTCTGGCAATACGGGAGCTACCATATCCCATAGCAAGACACCGAGTGAATATTATGAAAAAGAACGTTTGGTTATCTAACATAACCCCAGTTCTTAGAATAATATGAGCAAGATGTCTCGCCAGACGACCCTTCTTGCAGGGCGGCGAGAAGAGGTTTGCTTGTTGAATTGAAGTGCCCTGATCCACACACGCTTTAGTAGTCGGAGCTACGGGGCGTGGCGTAAGACGAGCACTTTCACCGGCCAATCAGGATTGGCAGATTGAGATAAATGCTTCTATCAGGGCTGCAGGAGGCTGCATCCCATAGCGAGACACCTCGCTCATATTATTCTAAGAACTGGGGTTATGTTAGATAACCAAACGTTTTTCCCCATACTTCTGAACATTAAGACAAATAAGGCATAACCAAAGAGGAATATATAATATGCAGGCCTTTAATATTTATTAAATCTTTTATTTTAAATAATATTCCAATAGTTTTTGCAATTTTATGTCTAATATATTCAATGTGAGGCTTCCAACTAAGTTTGTTGTCTATAATAATCCCTAAAAACTGTGACTCATAAACTCTTTCAATTTCAACTCTATTTATACATAACTCCACATCGTTATAGACCCGATTACCAGAGAATACCATAAATTTAGTTTTCCCTTCTTTTAACGGCAACTTATTATAATCAAACCATGTTTTCAACTCAGCTAACTCTTTTTCTATCGTTTTTATTATTTCATCCAAATTTTTCCCAGAAAAAAATAGATTTGTATCATCAGCAAACAATATAAACTTTAAATTACTGCCTATGGCAAATTTCAAAATAAAAGCCTCCCATTTCCGCTTCATCTACTGCCCTAATAACATGGAAAAGGAGTGATTTAACGATTGGAAAGCCATCAACTATCAGGATCCGGGGCTTTGCCCACCAGAGGGCACCGTGGATCCATGCCTGGGGAGCTTGGACTCAGCATGGACAGCTGTTTTCCTTTCTGCTGATTAAGGAAGCTCTCCCTATATAAGCTGAGTATGACCTCCCCTCTGAGCTGGATCGTTGTCTTACCTGTGCCACCATGCCTGTCTGAACTTGGAACCTGCATTTTCCGTGTGTTCCAATAAATATTGGACTTTTAATCCTCCCTCTGTGTCTGTGAGTTCTGCATTTGGGCTAGTAAAACCATCGCATCATGACAACTGCAAAAATATCATTTAAATAAAGTATAAATAATTTAGGTCCTAGGACTGAGCCTTAAGGAAGACCAAATTTTACTATGCCTGTTTGTTACTTTGTGTTATTGATTTGCACATATTGTAATCTATTACTTAGATAACTTTTTAACCACTGGTATGTAACCCCCCCATAGGCCATACAGTTCACATTTACCTAATAGTCGTGCATGATCAATGGTATCAAATGCTTTACATAAGTTTAACTAGAAGAATGATAAAAGCTTTCAAAATAAGTGTTTTAACAGAGAGCTGCAAATAGACTGGAAGTTTTCTCCATGCACTGTTTAGTACATGGAGCCGATCAGTCTGTTGATCTGCAAGGTTTTAAGGAAACACAGGTTGCTTTAGTCTCTACTTGTCCTGTCACTGAGACCTTGATTACCAAATAAAAATGCTTTTGCCTAAAAAATAAAGCGTTTTTTTCCCTTTTCCCATCCTAACTTTGCGGCTGGTTGAAGAGCAGTTTAACACCAGCAATGTGAAAGCTGTGTCTTGGATACATCCGTGCATGTTGATAACACGGTGCTGCTAAACATCTATCAAACACATTTTTTCCCACTAAATGTTGATATTATGCTTGGAAATAGCAACTTATGTTATTGACTGTCTGCTATGTAAAATAATCCTTTTTTTCTGATTGTGTGATTGCATGGTTGATCCATTTTTTAATATTCACATTTTCATACGATTAATTCATCAGTTAGCAGTAATAAACCTTTCAAATATGTCACTTTCCAATTCAAATAAAAAATAATGTATTAATCCCAAAGGAAAATGAAATGTAATAAATAATACGGTTCTTTCAGCAAGTTGTGGGTGTTGAACGTTGAAGGCACGAAGGATCTTCTGTAGTCTTCTTTATGAAATCCAGTGTTCATGTCTGTGTAATAAATCCCAAGGTATAACTTGGAATAATTTTCATCTTAGTTATTGCAAATAAATCACAAGTTTAATTGCTTCCTAATTGATTTGGATGAACCTGGAAATCAACAGTGTAACAATGCAAATAACAGACGACAGGAGCAACCCGGTAGGATAAATGTACCTGTTTATTGGATGAGAGGAACATTAGTACCAAAAAGGCACAGAGCAGATTTATTATAACAAACATTTTGACCAATAGGGTGACAAAACAAAAAACAAACTCCTTTTCCTGCAGAAAGATCCTTTCACAGAAAGGATTAAGGGTCAAAAAGACTCTTACAAAGCGTAAATAGGACCGTTTACTAAAGCCAGAGAAGTAAATCGTGAAGAGATTCTGAATCCTCTCGGGGGCAGGGCTACGCCTGCATGGCTGTGTACCTAAACATTTGCATTTGATCCTGAATGCTGATTCAAAAAATGACACCTTCTGTTCATGAATAACTGTTCTAAAAAAGGACAAGATATAAAAAACTCCTTTTTATTTAATAGCATTATCCATTATTCAATTCTAATTAAAGATGTTTCAACATTTACAAATGACCAAATAAGCTGTAGAGAAGCTTAGTCATTTGTTGCTGACATTTAAAGCACATGGATATTAAATGTCAGTCGACCAAAATGAAAAAAAAAGTTAATTAACAATAAAACTGATCTGTGTGTAAAGACAGTTTCAGACGTTTGTAAGATAAAAGTGTTTGTTAGCATATCTAAGCAGAGGCTGAAAACATGGCGAAACATCTGGAAAGAGGAAAATGATCAGTTTCAGCATATTTACGAAGTTGTATTTAAAGATTATAAAGGCTGTTAAAGATAAGATGTGCAGACAGATGAAACCAAGAGAGGAGAAATGTGTGATTTAAGCCTTTTGAACTGACCAGTCAGTTCCTGAGCATAAAGTGGAATCGCTGAGCGGAGCTTGTCTCTATAATACTTGAAAAGGTTGAACAATGTTGTCAAGGTCTGTTTAGGGTTAAAAAAAACAACAGAAAAGTGTAGGGATGCGAATCTCCCGTTCCACCACATCCGGTAAGGTACCAAACAGGAAATACACATAGTGTAGAGCGGATGTAGATTTGACCAATCAGAGGCCTCCTGTCTGCGGTCACCTACAATTTTGGAGAGGTGTAGCAAAGTGTCTGCAGAAGGGGCGGGGACACATTTGCATTGACTGCGACACACAAGCAGACAACCTGTTTTCTGGGAATAAATCAGCCTTGTGTGATCTTGCAGTCATTAGCATTAATAACAAACACTTGCTCTTCTTCTGTTTGCTTTTATTATTTAAGTTTCTTTTTTGTAACAATCAAATTTTTATTATATTAATGTTTGTCTCTTTTGGTTTCATTTAAAATATTGCACCTTTGAAAATAATATATTTGATTTGTTTTGTGACAGTTTATTTTAATAAAAGAGTAAAGTATTTTATGTATTCATTTTGTATTAATACATAACCTCACTGTATTTTTTAAATAATATTCTCTGTAACATTATAGTGTGACAACTGTGTCAATGATGCTCTAGCATAGGTGAATTTGCATGGTGGGAGGGGAGGGGGGCAAATCATATTCTGCTTGGGGCCCCCAAGAGGCTCGGGCCGGCACTGGTTTGGAGATAACTATTAATGTGATCTACCACAGATTTCTTTATCCAATTGTTTTTAGATGGCCCAAATAAGCACATGATCTATAACTTTCTGTGATATCTTATTATGACTCAGCTTCTTTGTGAAATCAGACATGTTCTATTTAAGCAAAATTTGATTTTTTTTTTAGATATAGGCACAAAAAAATACCAAGTTCTTCTCCATCTGTAAAGGTTGAGTTCTGGAAGAGTGAAAGATGAACATATGACTAAAAAGGTCTGCTGAGGTTGAAATGTGGTTTAGGTGTTTGGGGTTGATCAAATGTGCTAACCAAGTCTAGCTTTCAACATCAGAGACCTACTTCTATGTATTTATGGATGCTGCATAAAGATAATGACTCATAAAGTGTCGGAAGCTACAACAAAGGTGTCACCGGGTGTCGATTCCTTGCATGGTAGGCATTGATAGATGTGAAGAGGAGCGTCGGTCAGAGGCTGCACGGCGTGCACTGATCTCACCTTGCGTTTTTCAATGTGGAGGTGTAGGCACATTTCCTGGCCACCTGTCGAGCCAGACAGAAGAGCTCCATCCGTCTGAGCAGGAGAGCGTTGTCTCTTATGCAGAACTGGGCAGCAGCTTCATTGGTGATCAGCTAAAGAAGGGGGAAAAAAGATCACAGTGAATGAAAAGTCTGAAGAATGCTTTGAAACAGGCATTCATGCAGGATAAATGCTGCCCCTCTTTGTGTGACTTTACCTCATGGTGTGTGAGCTGCTTGCCCTCTCTCCTCTTGGAGTCAAAGCGACCATAAATCAGGCTGTATTTTCGGATCTCCTCCTCCTTGTTTGGATCCTGGGAGCCCATTCTGAATATGTGACCGACGGTTTTCGCTATTTTCTTGTTCATCCCTAGCAGAGTCTTCACCTCTGCAGGGTCTGATCTGGGCAAGGTTCTGTAGAGTCTGTCCACGCTCTCCACCACGGCCCTGGTCGTTTCCTCGTCCAGCTGCCCCCCTGGCCAGGCTAAGAGGGGTGCCAGGGCAAAGGAGGTGGAGGGCACCGGAGACGTGGAGGGACCCGGAGGACCTGCTGACAGCAGAGGGGGTCTTTGCGGCTCCTCCTCTGCTCCAGATGCAGACGCAAGAGCACCATTCCCATCGGGGTCTGGGCTGAGCCAGGTCAGGTCCATCGGGGAGAGTTTTTCCCTGTAGTGCGTCTCTGGCGGCTGTGGAGAGGCCTGGGAGCAGGGACTTCTTGGACTCCCACTGTGCATTGGGGTGAGACATGACCGGTCCTCTCTGTCACTGGGGGAACCAGGCTGACTGTTGCTCAAAGCCTTTCTGGGCCCACCTGCAGACCCACTGGAGCCAGTCCCTTCAACTTTGAACAACTGGATCCCCCTAAGAGGGACAATAGCCACAGGCTGGCTGAAAAGGGCAGGGTTCACTGCCCACTCTCTGAGAGCCTTCTGCAGCCTACGCACATGCAGCGGCTTGGTCACCATGCCAACCAGGGCCATAATATGTAGGAACTCCTCCTCACCAGCCTCACAGAGCTGCTGCAGGTCGTCTCTCCCCTGCTGGATGAAGGTTTCGTAGTAGGCAAGCAGGTTGGCCCTCTGCAGCACCCGATACAGTTGCAACTCCCCAAGGTTGCGTGGCAGAGACATGGCGCACTGCACTGGAAAGGTCAGCCAAGGGACGGGAAGCACATGCACTGCAAAAACCACCTAGAAATAAGTAAAAATGTCTTAAATCAAATGTATTTACCCTTAATTTTAGTAGTCAAAAGGCATGATTTGCCAATTTAATTAGTATTTTTAACTCTTGAAATAAGATAATTAGATACTATGCACTTGTAATAAGACAACGCAATTGCTTTTTCTTATTTTGAATGTTAATTGTCATGTTCCATTGGCAAAGTGTCTCACTTACCTCTTCAAGACAAAATGCACTTATTTTAAGAACAAATCATAAAAATATATATATATCATATTTTTTTACAGTGTGAAGCTGCAGATAGAGAAGTCCTGGACATTTACACTGGAAAAACCATCTAGAAGTAAGTAAAAATGTCTTAAATTAAGTATATATATCCTTATGTTTATGTAGATATAAGTACTTGTATATATCAATTTAATGCAGAATGATAATAATAAAAGTAGGTAAGTAATGTGGATGTAAAAGATGTTCGCTCCAGAAGTCAAACCTGAAAGAATTTTATCCACTATACCGTTTATCTAGACGGATGTTATGCATCTATTTGTTAGCAAAGGCTGTAAGAAACTATAGTTTGTCTTTCTTTAGAAATATGGACGTTGTGTGGTTCCTGTTGGAACAGTGTAGATTGACCCTCAGGTTCTGGTGGACAGGCACCAGAACATTTACATTGGTTATTGCCTGGACACCCTTATAAAAATTTCTGGCTACGCCTCTGAATTGAAATAATACAATGCAATTGTGTTTTCTTATTTTAAATATAAATTGTCTTGTTCCATTGGCAAAATGTCTCTTTTACCTCCTCAATCCGAGAACATATGCACTTATTAAGAAAAATGACTTCATTTTTTCCAATGTAAGACATTTAAATGACTCTGGCAACTGTTTAAAAGAAGCTTTGCTGTTGCCCTCTAGAAGTTTTGGAAGTATTACTCAAAAACATGCAGCTCTGCATTTTCCCCTCTCCTTTGCCAACAGTAAATCTTTGTAGAAAGGATTTTTTTTCTTACCTTTCCAGGTCCTTTGTGAGGATAACTCAGGAACAATTAAGTTGTTGCAGTGAACCACTAAAATTTCTGTTTACAAAACCGTTGTCATGGCGACCAGTTGTTCCAACCTGAAAATATGACTTTTGATAATGTGGCAGTTATCAAAGCTGAGATTCCAGGTAACAGACAATCAGTGACAAGAAGACTGATGTGAAAGAAAGGGATCTGGGTTCAGGTGTGTTGGCCTACAGGTAAAATATTGGGAGGAAAACTAACAGCACAAATAAAATAATAATTAGAACTCCTTTTAGGGAATTGTCCTTTATTTTGTTAATTATGATTAAATATATATTTATATAGCAAAAATATTTTTGCTTTTCTTTGGTCTAAACTACTGATTTCTTGTAGAACTGAAAAGCTGTTTCAGTGATTAATGGGATATTTATGGATTACAGGGTCGAATAATGCAGTTTGTATCTTTTGTCAAACATGTTTCTGGATGTGTTTGGCTTTCTTAAGTTTTTTTTACTCTATATCCATTTTTCTGTTCACTGAGTGACATAACGTGAGTTCAGTTTGTAAAATCAGGCCACAAATACATCTTGGTAATATGGATGGAATGAAACCTAAAGTCTCAGATGGAGCTTTAGAAATATTTGAGCTTCTTTGACAAACGTCTGCTCCCAGTGTGGATATCAATCAGACAGCAATCGCCGACAGCAATCGGCTTTTAAATTGGAGGTGTGGGTGGAGGTATAGTGGGGGCTTCAAATGAACCCTCATGCGTCTGCTCCTTCATGCAGAGGCTTTGGGGGATTCCCACAGTTTTATCGTGTCAATCTAAACTAAAGGTTTCAGCCTTTAAATGGTCAGGGAGTTTATATAAATATAGAGTTTAAAGAAACTCCACTGTGTTTATCCTGGATTTATAAAGAGCTTCTAATGGCAGCCAGAGGCGTAGCTAGAACATTTTAAAAAGGGTGGCCAGGCAATAACCAAGAGGATAGGCACCAGAACCTCAGGGTCAATGTGTTCCAACAGGTAAATAAAGGAGCAAAACATCCCTATTTTCTAAATAAAGACAAACTAACAAATAGATGCATATATTTAAACATCCATGCTGTCTAAATTAAAGGTGTAGCGGAAAAAATTATTTCAGTTTTGAGTTCTGGGGCGAACATCTTATTCATTGTCATTACTTACCTACTTTTATTAATAAAATTAATATTTGCATGTACTAATATCTACATTCAATGGATTACTTATTATTAAAGTAGTTATTTATCTCTGATTTCAGTGAAGATTTCTAGATGACTTGCAGATGTTGGGATCTGGAGTAGTTCCACCTTTCTCCAGCAGAGTCCGCCATGGATCCTCCTGAGCTGAGCCTTTGACACACCTGAGGCGCATCTCATCATTAGAGGACCCACAGTATTTAACCTGCCTTCAGACCTTGCCTCAACGCCGCAGTGTTAAATCCAGTTTGGTTAGCACCTGAGCCTAGCATCTTCTGAGAACCTTTGTTGCTCTTGAGTCCTGATAGGATTCTAATCCTTTGTCTCTGCTTTCAGGAATCCAGTTTTTCCCTTGTGAGCTCTGGATGAGCTTAACCTGCCGAGCCTGCCCTCTGAGCCAAACCTGAAGACTCTTCTCTGGATACCCATGCAGCTCTGGACTAAGAGCTGGAAACCCAAAGCCAAGGTCTGCCCTCACGTTAGAAGTAAGATGCTGAAGCGGTTATTGGACTCTGCTGAACTAAACAGTCTCTGGACCCAACAGTTCCTCTCTCAAAGCCAAACCCGGACTTCTCAAGGTATAAACCTGAAACTCTCAAACTCAACTGCTTCCAAGCTAACTGAACTGTCATCCACACAGACTCCAGTGAACCAGCCCCCAGGCCTGAACCAGTTCCTGTGTTTATTTCATGTGCTTGTGATCAATAAAACTTGTTAAACTTTTCATCCGTTTCCGTGGTGTTCTGCATACTGGGCTTTTCTGAAACCCATCATGACAGAACACTGCAGCCAAACACTAGGCCCAGCAGATCACCTCCGTCGTCGGTTGGAGGAGCAAGATGCTCAAATCCAGGGACAAACTCAAACCCTCCGTGAGTTACATTGCATGGTCAATTATCATAATCAAATGCTTCAGAGTTATGCTAACTGCATGAGCAGTGCTAATGCCACGCCGGCAGCACAACCATTTCCGGGTCCAGTTCTGCCTCCGAGGTCACCGGCGGTGACGTCATCACCTGAGTTCCGCCCAAGTCTACCTGAGAAGTTTTCAGGTAATATGAAGGACTGTAAAGGATTTTTGTTTCAATGTCGTTTAATTTTCCAAAACTCTCCTGGCAGTTTTCCAACTGATCAAAAGAAGATAACTTTTATTCTGTCCCAATTGACTGGAAGAGCCCTGGAATGGGCTGAGGCAAGATTTGCCTCCGAAGAAAGCCTCAGTTGTCTATACACAGATTTTGTTTCTGAATTCTCTCAAGTATTTAACCAAGAAACTGATCAAACCATTGACTCTCGTGCTCTTTTGAACCTAAGACAGGGAGATTCTTCGGTAGCGGATTTCTCCATTAACTTCCGGGTCAAAGCTGCAGCTTCCGGATGGAATCAAAGTGCTCTAAAAAGCGCTTATTTCATGGCTTTGAACGAAAGCATCAAAGATGAACTAGCGACCCTCGACGAACCTGCAACACTTGAAGAATTAATCCGCCTGCCAATTAGGCTGGATAACAGGATCCGAGCTAGAAACGGCTCCAAATCAAGGAATCAAGGTTCTTTTGCCTCTGCCCCAGCTTCCAATAATGTGACTGTTTTTTCTGCTCCCACAGAACATTTTTCCAAGCCCAGACCTAAAACCCACTCTCTCCCTCTGCCTGTTCAGGCCTCTCATGCTGGAGAGACGGAAGCCGAACCCATGCAGGTTGGTCATACTAGGCTAACTCCTGAGGAAAGACAAAGACGTTTTTTGAGCAAACTGTGTATCTACTGTGGTGAGAGTGGTCATTTCATCGCTTCATGCCCAGCTAAATCAAAAGCCGGGGCCCGTCAGAGGTTCTGAGGAGTCTGTCGGGCCATGTAAACTCTGAAAAATCTCCTCGTCTGATGCTCCCGGCCACTTTATTTTTCTCTGATCAGAACCTCACTCTGTCTGCTTTCATCGATTCAGGCTGTGAACGGAATTTAATTGACTCCTATCTTGTCCAGCAGCTTCAAATAGAAACAGTCCCTCTAACCCAGCCTCTTTGTGTTCGGCAGCTCCCGCTGTGAGGTCTCCTAGAGGTGGGGGGGAGATGGACTCTCCTGACCTTACTTCTGTCCCTTCCGAGTACCATGATTTGGCTCCTGTCTTCAGTAAGGTCAGTGCTACGTCCCTTCCACCTCACAGACCATATGACTGTGCGATTGAGCTATTACCAGGAGCCCCTCTACCCAGCAGTAGACTTTATAATATCTCCAAACCTGAACGAGAAACTATGGAGAAATATATCAATGAGTCATTAGCTGCTGGAATAATTCGTCCATCTTCTTCTCCGTTGGGTGCAGGGTTCTTTCTCGTCGGCAAGAAGGATGGTTCACTAAGACCTTGTATCGACTACAGAGGCTTGAACCAAATAACAGTTAAAAATAAGTAGCCACTCCCATTACTCGCTTCAGCTTTTGAACCTGTACAAGGGGCTACTGTATTCACCAAGCTCGATTTAAGGAACGCTTATCACCTTCTCAGGATTCGAGATGGAGATGAGTGGAAGACAGCCTTTAAGACTCCCTTGGGCCAGTTTGAATATTTGGTCATGCCTTTTGGTCTAACTAATGCCCCTGCATGTTTTCAAGTCTTGGTAAATGACGTTCTCAGAGACTTTTTGAATGTGTTCGTTTTCGTCTACATTGATGACATACTCATTTATTCTAAGAATCTTTCTGAGCATAAGAAACATGTTTGCCTGGTGTTACAAAGATTACTGGAGAACAAACTTTTTGTCAAAGCCGAAAAATGCGAGTTTCATCAGTCTTCAGTCACCTTTTTGGGGTTTGTGCCATGATGACTGTTCTCTCTTTGCAAAGATGATTAATAAATGTGCCGACTGAGTGAAATCCATCGATCTCCGTTTATTTAACTAGGATGAATAGTTGATACTTTTTTCCCACGACAATTTGGCGTTGTCAAGGCAGTTCTCTTTGACTGATTTTTTCTGAGGACAGCGATTTTCAGGAGTGTCAGGTACCACCTGGAGGAAGCAGTCTTCCAGCCTCAATACCCCGGTTAGAAGGTTAAGGGAGTGAGGACTTCTGGCATCGAGGTCCCTGGAGGTCAGCAGGAGGATCAAAACCAACCATTTTTTTTTTGAGACGGTGAGATGATCTTTTGTCGGCACAGTTTAAATTAAATTTCAAAAACTAAATCACAAAACAACAGGTTGTTTACAGATTTAAAGATAATTAGAAATCAAATACTGGAAAATTTGTTCAAACAAAGTCCTCTTCTTCTCCATTAAAATTATAATCTAGCAAGAAACTAATTAATAGGTTAATCATTTTAATGCACTAAAATTTGTAAAATGCTAAAGATTATACATATGAAATAACAGATAATTTTCCTTTTTGGGGGAGCAGAAAGGCAATTCAGGTTTTTGTTCCACCTGTGAACCAAAAGACCTGGCATAGGAACGTGAGGCTCTCTCTAAGGGTGAGAGGAAGGTTGTAGGTGCCACCAGAAGGCATTTAATTTTACTGAGACGTCGGTAATCTAGAGTGGGATCCCCCCCAGTTATCCAGGTTGGCACCATAGGGTTGGTGTGTATCGGGCAGAGTTAAAGTACCTGTAGATAATGGGAAAGGTTCTGCTGTTCTACAGTATGGTAGTAGAACAAAAGGCAAGGTTCCGGGGAATTGTCAACTGCCCAAGGAGAAATTTTTGATCAATTGCAAAGAAAGTAGGGTTCTTTTAATGAAAGTTAAGATAAACAAATATCATGAGAAGTTAGAGGCTAAAAAGAAGGTAAGGTAAGAAATTTACAGATTTTGAAAAAAAAAAAAAAAAAAATGGAAAAAGAAGGTCAAATTAAAAGTTTAAAAACTTAAAATAGAATAAAATGGAGGAATTAACCTAAAATTAAATAAAGAAAACATACAAAATTAAATAGAGAAAAGTAAGGTTGATGATAAAAACAAAATTTGAGAAAATTAGATGAGAAAAGTTTGTGACGAGAGGGGAACGTGACTTAAAGTGACTGAAGGATGAAGTGGGGTGACTGACGAGATGACATTCCTTTCCTGAAAAGGCTTCTTCTTTTATATGGTAAAGATGAACAACTTTATTTTATTTTTTTTAATTATTATTATTCATTTGAAATATTGAAACTTAAACTAATCATTGTTTTTTTTTTTTTACTCCCTGCCCATCAAACATGGACTCCCTGATCGGAGCCGCTCAGAATTCAGACCTGGAGGAGATGCCCCCCCTCCCATCAGCCCGCCGGAGAAAGACAGCCTGCTTCAAGCATCAATCTCCCCCCACCCCCCAATGCACACACACCGACACAGCAACCGGATGGAAATGATGGGTTAAAATCTGGGGAAAACAACACAAAAGGATTTTCATCTGCTCTGAACCCCTGACCCTAATAGCTCACCTGAGCTGCAACCTGCTGCGCAAAGGCTGGGGCCCGATAATTGAGCCCCCCCCGCACCAAGAAAAAAGACGTGGAATGCGCAAAAATGTGCGATTTTTCACGCAGAACTGCTATAAGGAGGTTAGAGGGATTTTTAGCATATTTTCTTCTTAGATTAAAAACAAAGTGTTTTTCGGAAGGTAGTCTCGAACCCGCGAACCGTATTTCAGTCTACGTTGTTCCTCCGCCGCTTTAAATAGACCCTCCCAGGACGTAAATTCTTTCATCCATAGAATTAAAACTATGGCAGAGTTTTCTTCTTAGAGTAATATATTTCTGCTGTTATGGAAACGTACTGAAACATTCACAATAATACTATTTTTATATGATAGTTAATAGTTTGTGTCAGGTTTATTTTTTTATTAAGAAATAATTGAATAATTTAGTCAGGTATACAGGTTTCAATTATACTTAAATAATAAGTGGGTGAATAAACAACTGTAAGATAACACTTATTTTACCTGTATATATACCTACTAGCTTACATCAATGCAACAACAGTGTAACTGCAATACTGCCTTTGAGGCTGAGCTTTATTGGGTCATAAAATCCCAGAGGTCATCAAAGTGAGTGTGAGGAGCTGCACCTGCCCTGACCTCTTTTTAACCCTTCACTATTATGTTATTATTATACACTTTCTAAGCTATGTGACCTATGCTATGAAAGCTGTAAGCTTTCTAAGTTATGTGACCATTTTTTCTATAATATTGTTGCTGCTGTAAACACCAGAATTTCCCCACTGTGGGACAACAAACAGATTTTCTAATCTATTCTATTCAAAGCAAAAGCAGAGCAACCATTCATAACATGAGCACAGCATTTATTCACAAAGACATAATAAAGAAGACAACATACTTCTATTATATAAACAACCAATCTAATAGAAAATATAACACCAATTATTGATAAATAATAAATGAAAGGAAAACATGACATAATAAAAAAATAAAGAAAAGTTCACTAATAAGGGAGGATTATTTACATGGTATTATTGATCTAGGATATAGATCCAGATCATGGGGGTGGGGGGTTCTGTGGCCTCTTAAGCTGACGCTGTTCACTCAGCCACTCCTCTAAAGATTTGCCCCCAGAGTTTCTGGGGCAGAAAGTGGCACTTCCAAAGCGGCTGTGTCCAAATTCTTTAATTTTGGGCTGCCCACATGTGCTGCACTTATTGAAGGCCACCTCTCTGACATATTGTCTTTTGCTAGTCCCAGCAGCCTCCTCCTCTGCCCTGCGCCGCCTGTTCTTCTGGGTAGAGCGGGACACAGAGGGTGTGGGTGCAGGAGCCACTGGTGTGGCAGGTAGAACCACTATAGGAGCAGCAGAGGGGTGACCAGCGCCTGCTGCCATCATCGTTGATCCAGGGTTCACCAGTAAGAACTGCAGTGGTGCCATAGGAGCTGGGAGAGGAGGAGCTGCTGGGGCAATGTGCTGCACCACCTTGGCACTGGCTGGTCGTCTGCCTGGGCGCAGTTTAGGAGCCTGTCCTGCTCTGTTTGGGGGGAGGACAAACTCGTGCTGGAGCCCTGAGGTGGAAGGAGCTTGGTACAGCTTTTCTCGTGGAGCAGGAAGCTGCGATCCAGCCACAGCGATGCCACCTTCTGCAGCAAGGCCCTGGGTGAGGTCACTTATCTCCTGGCTGCTCTCCCTTTTATTAAACCTGCAATCAGAAGTTGTTGTCATTATCATTTACTGCAACATCTTTGTTTCAGATGTTTTGTCAAACTATTTGTGCTTACCACTGGGTAAGGGTCCTCTGGTTCAGGAGGAACAGCTGCAGAGAGGTGGCCTCCATCAGAGAGTGGCAGTTTAGCACCAGGTCTCTGATGTGGTGGTAGTCACCCAGAACCTTGGTCCACCGAGGAAGCCGGACACCAGCCTTCTTAGTTGGAGACCTGTGCAATGAGCACAGCTTGATGCATATGGCCTCCACTAAGCGACTTGTGCTGGGCCACTGGGCTGGACCCCCTGGGTGGCCAATCAGGCACCTCTTCACACTTTCCACTCCTGGGGTCACTCTGGTGTTCTTAGGGGCCTTGAAGCGACCATGTGCCAGCTTAGTTTGGTGTCTGGGCTGATAGCTGATCCTGCTCTTGTCCCCATCAGGTAGGGCAGACCACAGGCGGATGACCTCTGTGACCTGCTGCTGGTCCAGGTAGAGAGCCTGACGGAGGGACACCAGGTACTCTGCCAAATCCTGCACCTTATCCCAGCCAGGGATGCCATCAGGTCCAAGAACTGCAGCCTACAAGGAAGCATTAGAACACAAACACAGCATGTCAAAAATCAGAGTGTCAGAGCACAGACATATATATGGAGCTGTAGATAATGAGTAGACTACTAACAGGAGGCTGGTCTGCAGCAATGGAGCCAGCTGATGTTGCAGGATCAGAGGCTCCACTTGGCTGTGCAGGAGGCAGAGGAGGCTCAGAGGACTGGAGCAGAGGAGTCAGTCCTTGACTCGAGGTGGATGGCTGTGGTGAGGGTGGTGCAGAGGAAGAGGGGCTGTAGGGCTGTAGGATGCTGCTGTGGACCGGCACAGTCTCTGAGGAGTCATAGAGGATGGGGATGGTAAGGTCCTCAGATTCCTCCTCCACAAAGCCTTCATCTTCAACAGCCCCATCATCCATCTGCTCGACCAGTCGATCCTCTTCCTCTGGGTCTTCCACGACAGTCAGGGACTGACCAGACTGGCTGTAGAGGTACTCCAATCCTAGAAGCTCCCCTGTGGAAGAACACAGGAAAACAAAATACAAAAATATTAGTGAAGAATCTAACCTTAGTTGAATACTCTATTGACCTGACTTAGTTACTGTCTTTCATAATTATTAATCTGAATATTAAAAAAATCTTCATAAAATACAGTAGGATATACTTTTAAATGTCTATTTATAAAATACTTTTAAAGTACTTAGTACTTGATGTACTATTTCAGTCCGATACTTTTACTACTAGCATGTTACTTTAGTACTTTCATATCAATGATAAAGGTTTGTTGAAAGACATCATCATTAGAAAATCCATTATGGATTTCGTTATTGTTAACAAATCTGAGCTGACATGAATCCTTCTTGCCTGTGTACGCCCCCGGAGGTTGGTAGCGCTCGTCCAACGACATCTTCAGGACCTTACGGCTGAGTCGGTCCATGGCCTCCCTTTCAGCACAGCTGTAGGTCCTCAGCTCAGAGTTCCCCCTGACCGCCTCCTCCATCCGGTCCTGGTTCCAGCGCATCAGACCTTCCAGCAGGTAGGCCTGGAAGTGAGCGTCGCTGGCACTGGTCCCTGCAGGTTAATCACAATCAAAATTGAAATACTCTGTTCAAAAGAACATCAAAACTAAATTAAAACTGTGACCACCCACCTGGGATGAAACGGTTGAGATGGAGGTGGAAGGACTCTAAGGAGGTGGAGCCACGAGCACAGCGGTAGCAGCAGAGCTCCACGCCACCCTTCTTCAGCGTCCCCGTCTTCAGGTACAGAGGGAAGCCTTCTGGGTCCTGAATACAGGCGATGTGTCTCTCCTGGTCTTTCCACACCTGCTGGATGCGCTCGTGGTCCAGCAATGGTACTCCCAGAGTGTCCTTCCCCTTCTCACTGTCCATCTCATCTATTAGGGCCTTTATCCTCCTCGCCGTCTCCTCCAGCCCCCTTGTCCTCTTCCGGCAATGCAGAGCCAACTCCTTCCTGTTGATCATTTGGTCCAGGGCTGTTTCAGAGACTGGACCGACTCCTCTGGCCAGAAGCTCCCCCCGTTTTGCCAAACGAAGAGCAGCAGCATCTTCTGGGTCCAGCTCAAAAATACACCTGGAATGTTTATTCTGACAACATTCTCTGAATTACTTAAAAAAAAAAAAAACTTTAACTTTATTTGCAATTCAGGTGAACAGTTATATTTGCTTTGTACGTTTCTTTTAATTAAGTTAAATGCTATACAAATGTCCTCAATTTAATCTTTTCTATTAACCTGAAAAATGACTACTAAATATACAAGCAGGATGACTGTTTACCTCGACAGCCGAGCCATGAAGGTGCCGTAGAGCTGATGAGCCTCAGTGATGACTCCTGCTGCAAAACGGCGCATGAAGTGCCAGATGTCCAGGCGCACTATGAGCTCATTCCACTCAGAAAACATGGCCCTGACCTGCGACTGTCTTTGTGCGTGCTGGCTGCAGCAGTCCCGGTCCACATACATGATGACAGGCGGTGGCACTCCTGCCTCTCTGTACCTCCTCATGAGACCCGCTGCCATGGGCCACAGTCCATGCCCCTCTGCGGCGGTCAGCACAGACACCAGAACCTGGCCGTGCTCATTGGCCACATTTGTACACCAGCCGGCAGTGTTGGCAGCTGCACCAGCCAGTTTTTTGGTAACCTAAGAAAAACCAACACAGTTAATAAGACTTAAAATAAAAACACTGAGAATAATTTGGGCTATTTTTTTTACCTTTTTGGTGGAGTCCATCTTAAGGACAGAGCCAAATACCGAAGTTATTTTGGCCTTGACCTCAGGTAGCCGTGACAGGACGTCCCTGGCATACACAGACAGAAGCCACTTGGGTTTAGGAAGGGGCGGGAGCGGCGGCGGGGCAGAGAACACTGGAGGCTCAATGATGGTGGAGTCGACGAAGGGCTCGCAGGCAGTGAGGTACTCCAACGTGCGTCGTGTCCACGCAGCACTGTGCTCCTCCTGCAGCTTCTTGTAAAGCTGCGTGACACTGTTGCCCTGGGTCCTCTCCCGCATCATGATGACCACACGGTAGTCACATGAATACCTACAGACAGCAGAATGGGTCAATGTACTTACATTAAGGAAAAACCCAAGATTTTATGCTGTTTAGTATCAGCAGAGGCCCATTATAGGACAAAAAATATATATAATAGATATGTAATACCTGTTTGTCAGAATGGCAGGGAATTTTCTGCGGTGCCCAATGTCCAGCTGTCCCAGGATGTCCTCAGACCAGGCTGGACACTTCTTCTTGCACCTTTTGCACTCTAGATACTCAGTAGCCATGTCATACCACCCATCTATGTCCAGGACCTTACGCACAGTGCGGTAGAGGCCAGCAGCTGTCAGCTTGTGGTTACTACAGGCTGGCTGGATACAGACTAGGGCAATGGACCACAGCTTTAGCGGCATCCAGAGGAACAAAGGGCGGCAGAAGAAGACGTCAGGAGACGCCGGAGGCTGGGTAAAGAGGGTGGGGGGCTGGGGAGGGTACCACCAGAAGTTGGGATGTGGGATCAACTCTGGTTTCCCCGTTTTGGTGTTGGCCCTGAACAGGCTCTTCCTGATCCTGTCCTGCTGGAAGGAGGGGAGCTGCTCCTTCCAGCGTACAGGAAGCTCTGCAGGTGGCTGGAAGACAGGACCTGGAGCCCAGAGCACTGGAGGAGCAGGAGACGAAGCAGGAGATGGAGCTATGGCTGGAGCATCTGGAGTGAAAAAAGGACAATTAGTTTGTTGCTTTCAGGAAAATTGTCACAGCATGTCTTTTTCAGCACTGCTGGGTGGACAGCTACCAGGGTTATAACATTTAGTAAAATGCATGATGCTTAGTGGAGAGGCAATGTGACGATTAGAGGAGTTATGGATGGAAGAAGCGAAAATCTTTCAGATTTTCATCCGACCCCTCCTCTGCCACTGTGTCTGCCCCCTCCTCTGCCCCTGTGTCTGCCCCCTCCTCTGCCCCTATGTCTGCCCCCTCCTCTGCCCCTGTGTCTGCCCCCTCCTCTGCCCCTATGTCTGCCCCCTCCTCTGCCCCTATGTCTGCCCCCTCCTCTGCCCCTATGTCTGCCCCCTCCTCTGCCACTGTGTCTGCCCCCTCCTCTGCCACTGTGTCTGCCCCCTCCTCTGCCACTGTGTCTGCCCCCTCCTCTGCCCCTGTGTCTGCCCCCTCCTCTGCCACTGTGTCTGCCCCCTCCTCTGCCCCTGTGTCTGCCCCCTCCTCTGCCCCTATGTCTGCCCCCTCCTCTGCCCCTGTGTCTGCCCCCTCCTCTGCCACTGTGTCTGCCCCCTCCTCTGCCCCTATGTCTGCCCCCTCCTCTGCCCCTATGTCTGCCCCCTCCTCTGCCACTGTGTCTGCCCCCTCCTCTGCCACTGTGTCTGCCCCCTCCTCTGCCCCTGTGTCTGCCCCCTCCTCTGCCCCTATGTCTGCCCCCTCCTCTGCCACTGTGTCTGCCCCCTCCTCTGCCCCTGTGTCTGCCCCCTCCTCTGCCACTGTGTCTGCCCCCTCCTCTGCCCCTGTGTCTGCCCCCTCCTCTGCCCCTATGTCTGCCCCCTCCTCTGCCCCTGTGTCTGCCCCCTCCTCTGCCCCTGTGTCTGCCCCCTCCTCTGCCCCCTCCTCTGCCCCTATGTCTGCCCCCTCCTCTGCCCCTGTGTCTGCCCCCTCCTCTGCCCCTATGTCTGCCCCCTCCTCTGCCCCTGTGTCTGCCCCCTCCTCTGCTACTGTTCCTCCTTCACCTGCTTCCACACATAGCAGACCACTGATGGCGGCCAGTGTAAAGGCCCTGTTGGTAAGGGGGAAGCATCTGTCACCATCACAGCTGGCAAAAAAAATTATGTCCCCAGCTAAACCCGGTCCTCCGCCTCTGACTGCACCTGCTGCTAGGAGACAGCTCTTTACCTGTGGTGAGCTTCAGCTAATCCTCACATGTATGATGATGGCGTGTTGTGCTTAGTTTTGTATTATTTCACAGATGCTGCTGGGGATTTCTTTGAGGAGGAAGATGACCAGGAGATGATGGCTGTGGCCTCACAGGCTGAGGAACAACTTCCTCAAGGTATGGAAATCCTAAACAATCTGTAACAAATAATTTTGTAATATCTTTAATAATACAAACTGTTCTTGTATACTATTGTACAGAGAAGTGGCACTGATCCAGTGTCAGCCTACATTCGGTCCTCAAACCAAAAAGGATATCTAAAGGTGTACGTGGATATTTTTATTTTATTTCATCCTCCTAATCACTGGTTAGAGCTCCTTCTTGTCATCTCACATAACCCCCCGCCACCCCCACCCACCTGGTATAAGTGGCTGAAATATTCTGTGTTAGAGGTGCTTGTAGTGTTTGCACTGCTTTGCTTCACCTTTGGCTGATTCCATCTCTCTGTCTTATATTTCACCAAGCGGTGGTCGGATGAAAATCTGAAAGATTTTCGCTTCTTCCATCCATAACTCCTCTAATCGTCACATTGCCTCTCCACTAAGCATCATGCATTTTACTAAATGTTATAACCCTGGTAGCTGTCCACCCAGCAGTGCTGAAAAAGACATGCTGTGACAATTTTCCTGAAAGCAACAAACTAATTGTCCTTTTTTCACTCCAGATGCTCCAGCCATAGCTCCATCTCCTGCTTCGTCTCCTGCTCCTCCAGTGCTCTGGGCTCCAGGTCCTGTCTTCCAGCCACCTGCAGAGCTTCCTGTACGCTGGAAGGAGCAGCTCCCCTCCTTCCAGCAGGACAGGATCAGGAAGAGCCTGTTCAGGGCCAACACCAAAACGGGGAAACCAGAGTTGATCCCACATCCCAACTTCTGGTGGTACCCTCCCCAGCCCCCCACCCTCTTTACCCAGCCTCCGGCGTCTCCTGACGTCTTCTTCTGCCGCCCTTTGTTCCTCTGGATGCCGCTAAAGCTGTGGTCCATTGCCCTAGTCTGTATCCAGCCAGCCTGTAGTAACCACAAGCTGACAGCTGCTGGCCTCTACCGCACTGTGCGTAAGGTCCTGGACATAGATGGGTGGTATGACATGGCTACTGAGTATCTAGAGTGCAAAAGGTGCAAGAAGAAGTGTCCAGCCTGGTCTGAGGACATCCTGGGACAGCTGGACATTGGGCACCGCAGAAAATTCCCTGCCATTCTGACAAACAGGTATTACATATCTATTATATATATTTTTTGTCCTATAATGGGCCTCTGCTGATACTAAACAGCATAAAATCTTGGGTTTTTCCTTAATGTAAGTACATTGACCCATTCTGCTGTCTGTAGGTATTCATGTGACTACCGTGTGGTCATCATGATGCGGGAGAGGACCCAGGGCAACAGTGTCACGCAGCTTTACAAGAAGCTGCAGGAGGAGCACAGTGCTGCGTGGACACGACGCACGTTGGAGTACCTCACTGCCTGACACAGTGGTAGAGGAGGGGGCAGACACAGGGGCAGAGGAGGGGGCAGACACAGTGGCAGAGGAGGGGGCAGACACAGTGGCAGAGGAGGGGGCAGACACAGTGGCAGAGGAGGGGGCAGACACAGGGGCAGAGGAGGGGGCAGACACAGTGGCAGAGGAGGGGGCAGACATAGGGGCAGAGGAGGGGGCAGACACAGTGGCAGAGGAGGGGGCAGACATAGGGGCAGAGGAGGGGGCAGACATAGGGGCAGAGGAGGGGGCAGACACAGTGGCAGAGGAGGGGGCAGACACAGGGGCAGAGGAGGGGGCAGACACAGGGGCAGAGGAGGGGGCAGACATAGGGGCAGAGGAGGGGGCAGACACAGTGGCAGAGGAGGGGGCAGACATAGGGGCAGAGGAGGGGGCAGACACAGTGGCAGAGGAGGGGGCAGACATAGGGGCAGAGGAGGGGGCAGACATAGGGGCAGAGGAGGGGGCAGACACAGGGGCAGAGGAGGGGGCAGACACAGTGGCAGAGGAGGGGGCAGACACAGGGGCAGAGGAGGGGGCAGACACAGTGGCAGAGGAGGGGGCAGACATAGGGGCAGAGGAGGGGGCAGACACAGTGGCAGAGGAGGGGGCAGACACAGGGGCAGAGGAGGGGGCAGACACAGTGGCAGAGGAGGGGGCAGACATAGGGGCAGAGGAGGGGGCAGACACAGTGGCAGAGGAGGGGGCAGACATAGGGGCAGAGGAGGGGGCAGACACAGGGGCAGAGGAGGGGGCAGACACAGTGGCAGAGGAGGGGGCAGACATAGGGGCAGAGGAGGGGGCAGACACAGTGGCAGAGGAGGGGGCAGACATAGGGGCAGAGGAGGGGGCAGACACAGTGGCAGAGGAGGGGGCAGACATAGGGGCAGAGGAGGGGGCAGACACAGGGGCAGAGGAGGGGGCAGACACAGTGGCAGAGGAGGGGGCAGACATAGGGGCAGAGGAGGGGGCAGACACAGTGGCAGAGGAGGGGGCAGACACAGGGGCAGAGGAGGGGGCAGACATAGGGGCAGAGGAGGGGGCAGACATAGGGGCAGAGGAGGGGGCAGACACAGTGGCAGAGGAGGGGGCAGACACAGGGGCAGAGGAGGGGGCAGACACAGTGGCAGAGGAGGGGGCAGACATAGGGGCAGAGGAGGGGGCAGACACAGGGGCAGAGGAGGGGGCAGACACAGTGGCAGAGGAGGGGGCAGACATAGGGGCAGAGGAGGGGGCAGACACAGTGGCAGAGGAGGGGGCAGACACAGGGGCAGAGGAGGGGGCAGACACAGTGGCAGAGGAGGGGGCAGACACAGGGGCAGAGGAGGGGGCAGACATAGGGGCAGAGGAGGGGGCAGACATAGGGGCAGAGGGCAGGTTGCCAGGAGCTGAAGCCTCCCTCTTCAGCACGTACGCCTTAAACAGAGCCATGTTGGTGTGTGGCCTGGCCTTTGCCTTCTTCAGGTAGCTGATGAGAGCCTGGGCCTCCTTGCTTGGGTCCTCAAACACCTCCTTCATTGACCTGCCCTTAAAGTCCCCGAACTCCACCATCAGACACCCAGAGTCACCACTCCTCTGGGCCTCCTGGAGCATAGCTTGTTTTTTCTTGTAAGCATCCACAGCTTCTCCTATCTCCCTGATCTGGGAGGTGTACCTGAGGAACAGGTGTTTGCTTGCTGATAGCGGGGTGTCTCTCTCCTCCTCCCCCATGATGCTGCTGACCAGGTAGACAGCGTAGCCCAGGGAGTTCTCCAGAAGCCACCGGAACCTCTGACCTTGGTATTTACCAAACTGGATCTTGCAATGAGCAAGAACCAGGAACTCATCTGCAGGATTACCTCCATTCTCCCTCACAAAGGCAGTGGCATCAGCCAAGACCTCCTCCTTACAGCGGGCCCTCCCTCCCACCACAACCTCTCGCCCTTTTGCCTCCTCAGTTGGCCCCATGAGGAGCCGACCCTGATGAGTTTTACGCAACACGGGGTATGCATACAGGATCTGAAAGGAAATAACCATAAACACAATTATATTATTTAAAATAAAAATAAAAAAATCAACATTTACACAGGGTTTCTGGCTGATTTCTTTCAGTCTGCAGTAAAAGACTTTATGAATGACCCACATTTATTCAAGCATTTATTCATTGCTGCAGTGAAACAATAATTCCTAAGCAACAAACAAAACCACTTCATTTTAGGCTGGACTTAAAATTATTATTATGATTCTACTATACTATAGTTTTTTGTTTTTTTTTTGCATATTACATATTGCGAAAAATACATTGATAACAAAAACAGCTGCATTTGGAATATTGTTTCTATAATACAGAGTGTAACCCCAAAAATTTTTTCGGAGGAAAATTTTTTTTTTTTTAAAAAAAAAAATTTTGGGGTTTTTAAAAAAAATTTTTTTTTTAAATAAAAAAAAAAAAACCCAAAAAAATTTCCCCAAAAAAATGGGAAAGCACAGATTGCTGGGAAACCCCCAAAGGGGGGGTTTTTTTTTTTAAAAAATTTTTGGGAAAAATTTTTTAAAAAAAAAGGAAAAGGAAAAAAAAAAAAATTTTTTTAAAAATTAAAAAAAAAAAAATTTTTTTTTGGGGGAAAAAATTTTAAAAAACGGGGGGGTTTTTTTTTAAAAAAAGGGGGGGGTTTTTTTTTTAAAAAAAAAAAAAAAAATTTTTAAAAATTAAAAAAAAAATTTTTCCTTTAAAAATTTTTTAAAAAAAAAAAATTTTTAAAAGGGGTTTTAAAAAAAATTCCCCCTTTTTTTTTAAAAAAAAATTTTTTTAAAAAAAAAAAAAAACAAAAAATTTTTAAAAAAAAAAATTTTTAAAAAATTTTTTTTTTTCCCCCCTTTTTTAAAAAAATTTAAAAAAAAAATTTTTTTTTTTTTCCCCCCTTTTTTAAAAAAAAAAAAAAAAAAAAAAAAGGGTTTTTTTTTGGGGAAAAAAAAAAAAAGGGGGAAAAAAAAAAAACCCCCCAAAAGGGGGGGAAAAAAAAAACCCCCCCCCACCCAAAACCCCCCCCCAAAAAAAAAAGGCCCCCCGGCCCCCCCACCCCCCCAACCCCCCCCCCACCCATTTTTTTTTCCCCCCCCCCCCCCCCTTTCCCCCCCCCCAACCCCGCCCCAAAAAAGGGGAACCCCCCGGGGGGGCCGGAAAAAAAAACCCCCCCGGGAAAAAAAACCAAAAACCCCCCCAAAAAATTTTCCCAAAAAGGGTTTTTGGAAAAAACCCCCCCGGGGCCCCCCCCCCCCAAAAACCCCCTTCCCCCCCAACCCCCCCCCCCCAAAAAAAAAACCCCCCAAAGGGGGGTTTTTTTTTAAAAAACCCCCCCCCCACCCCCAAACCCCCCCCCCCCCCCCAAAAAAAAAAACCCCCCCCCAAAAAAAACCGAACCCCCCAAAAAAAAACCCCCCCCCGGGGGGGCCCCCCCCCCCCCCCCAAAAAAAAAAGGGGGGAAAAAACCCCCAAACCCCCCCCCCCCAAAACCCCCCCCCAAAAAACCCCCCCCGGGGGGGGCCCCCCCCCGGGGGGGTTTTTTTTTTTTTTTTGGGGGGCCCCCCCCCCCGGGGGGTTTTAAAAACCCTTTTTTGGCCCCCAAAAAAAAAAAAAAAAAAAAAACCCCCCCCCCCCCCCCCCCCCCCCCAAAAAAGGGGGGAAAAAAAAAAAAAATTTTTTTAACCCCCCAAAATTTCCCCCAAAAACCCCAAAAAAAAAAGGGGGAAAAAAAAAATTTTTTTCCCCCAAAAAAAACCCTTTGGGGCCCCCCCCCAAAACCCCCGGCCCCATTTGGGGGGAAAAAAATTTTTTTCCCCCCCCCCCCCCCCCCGGGAAACATTTAAAAAAATTGGGGAAAAAAAAAAGGAAAAATTTTTTAACCCCAAAAAACCCCCCCCCACCCCTTTTTTTTTTTTAAAAAAAATTTGGAATTTTAAAAAAAAAAATTTTGGGGAAAATTTTAACCCCCCCCCCCCCTTTTTTGGGAAAAAAAACCCCCCCCCCCTTTTTTTTAAAAAAAAAAAATTTTAAAAAATTTAAACCGGGGGAAATTTTTTTCCCCGGGTTTTTTTAAAAAATTTTAAAATTTTTCAAAAAAAAAGGGGGGGGGGTTTTTTTAAACCCGGGAAAAAAAAAAAACCCCAACCCCAAAAAGGGTTTTTTTTTTCCAAAAAAAAATACGTTTAATCATTTATGTTATGGCCATTTGTTTGTGTTTTGTTTGTCTTATCTTATATGTTGTCTGTAGTGTCTGTGGATCCACTCTACTTATTGTATGTTGTCCATTTGTGAAATGATAGTTTAGCTATTTTTTTGTCTCGGTAAAATAGAAATGAGGGAATAATTAAGGTTAAACTGTAAAATAAGGACAGTTTCTAGTTTCTGTGGCTCATTCTTCCCCCTAACCTGTTTTCAAAACAAAGCAGGAGTTAAATGTGTTAAAGATAATGCACAGCTGTTTAAATTGGTAATAAAGGGGATTGACATAAGGTTCAAATATCACAACAAATAAAGTTTAATGAGACAGATTTTAAAAATTAAATCAAATGAACAGATTATGCTTGTTTAACAATAATAGGGGGTTTTCAGTGACGTCACTGGCCAGCTTCTGGTCCGCCATCTTGGGTGGCATATTATCGTATATCATATATATCATGTCGCAAATGGATAAGTACGCCAGCACGCTAGAGCCACCAGATCATGGAACATATCTGAGGAAATGTTCCGTGATCTACCATATGGACCCCTATGCCCTCCACGGTGCCTTGTTTAGCACTAATCCAGATGATTGGATTGGAGATTGGAGGAAATGAGAGCGTAGAAGGGTCTAGAGGCTCACAACCAGTTCACATCTGGTTGGGTACGAGATGTCGAAGTGATGTACATGAAGGAAATCGCCATCATACGTGGACGGGTGAGTTTTAATAAGATGGTAAAAATGTAAACAATCCGACGCAGGGCTCGCTATGCTAGGTGGCTAACGGCCGGCGGTGCACGAACAGTTCCAAAGCTACAAGTCCTTGGAGTCTCATGTGCAGTTTACGAATGGATGGGTTCAGGGGCTGCAGCTCATAAAGCCAGCAAACAGTGCTAACCGTTAGTGCTAACAACCACTCAGGCATGTAATGTACTTTTAACTAGCTGCTATGTGTTTCAAAGGTTTGGTTAGTAACGTTAACAGCCAAACCTTCCTAAATCCTCCGGGTTTCTCACATATTTGAGCCTTTTCCCGCTGGTTGAAATCAAGTTAAGGTGAAATTAATCAAATTAAAACACGGCTGAGAGAGGGAATCCAGTACGCGGTAGTCATAGGTAGTAGTCTGAGTAGCGGCGGCGGAGGCAGTCAACATTGCGGCCACGGAAAGTAATACATCATGACGCCCAAGCCCTATTATTAATATATTCTTACATGTTTTAAATGCTTGACAGTTAATTAATTACCTGTGACAAAGTGAACACTGCAGACTCTGGCGTGTTCCAGCTTAACACCGTCCAAATCGGACCTGGATATCCGTGTCAGCCATAGGTGACGGCGTTGTTCAGATTGCTGTTCTGTTTTTTCACATTGATTCACGATTACGGCTGGTATGTGATAGAAAGAGCGTTGATCTCCACCTCCACGGGCCGTGCAACCAACAATTACACACGTTTTCACCATTTTTCACTGTCAATACTGCCTAAGGCTGCCACCCAATATGGCGGACGCGCTGAGTAGTCATGTGAGCGTGACGTCACCTGAAAACCCCCTATTGGGCATTTCTTCAAATAATCAAGGACCTGTGTCATTATTTAAAAGCTAAATGCTAAAGTTTAATTTGTTAACCTTAATTCTTTAAGATTTAGATTAAACTTTAAGGGTAAATAAATCTATATGTGTGTAGCACAAATAGCTTGTATAAAAATAAATTAGGCTGATTGAATTTGCTTTTACATTATTTACAATTCTTTAAGAAGTAAATCTATCTTAAGCTGATCTGGAATAAATATGCAAATTGATTTAACATAATTATTGGTTAATAACTATACGGTGTTCAAATGACTCAATTGGAAATAATGATGATAATAACATTATTTAATAATAATAATAACGATAACATTAATAATAACGATTATAATGATAGAGGATATAAATAACAGGATTTAATTCCTACATTAAGATGAATGGTGGAGACTTTAAAATGATCTATTCTCAATGAATCCATAGCTCAGATATATCTGGAGGTTAAAATTGACTGAAAATTTATGGGTTTTCTTCAACAGAACATATTTTATTTGTTCTGATGAAGAAAAGGGTGGAAAGAAGATAAAACAAGA